>NC_071310.1:6885086-7194750 GCF_027563975.2 Plodia interpunctella
CAAAACTTAATGGTTTTTTAATGCGGGCTTTGGGGTGGCCAGGCTCCGAATCTAACCGGAAACACGCGAAGATGAGAGTCCAGCTGTGCTCCAGAACTTTCATTTCAGTGAAAAAAAAAGAGTTAATAAGACTATAGAATTTTTTATAACAACAAAAGGTCGCGAATTTCGAAGGCCAAGTTGAGCTGGATAGCGGACTTATTGGCGGCAAACAGTGACAGGTTGGTACGTTGGTAGCCCATTACCTGCGATCTCGACCTACGAAACCAAATCACTATTTAAGGATTTAAATAGTGAATCTGGCCAACGGAGCAAGGGTCAACAGGCATTTCAACTACTCTTAGGTCTTCTCATCATCATTATCATCTCCAGCCCGTACCCGAGATGATAGGAGGACTGGGTATAGGTCTCCTTCGGTCTATGCCAACCTTGTCTGTTCTATCTGAGCCATCCTTATCCAGTTGTTACCAGCAATTTCCTTTACATCGTCGTGGTTTTCTAGAGCGCTAGTTACACAATTAATAACAAAAACCTCAAAAATAAACCATGGCGTCAGTCACAGAGAAATTAAAATGCCAATAAAGGTACAGTTATGACTCGAATGAAATATAAAGAATGCGCATTCAGAGAGCAAACTGTACTAACGATTTACATATTCCTTATAAGACGTAACGGTACACAGCCTATGAGCGAACCGACATGTGGAAATGTCAAAATGATGTATTGGGACATTTGGCAAGACCTTGATTTCTAATGTTTACTAAATACATATCGAAATTGATAATTTAAATGTGATGATACTTTTCAAATTCAGATAAAAATTAATAGTAAGATTAGGTTGGCACAATGATATCAGTTATCAATTCGAAAATTCAATTCTGGACAATGTTTCAAGAAAAAGTTTGAATGAGATTTCTGATAAATTAATGAAAAATTTTATGAAACCTGATAAAATAAACTTAAAAGCTTAATAAATTAGTAAACTTGTAATTTGAAAACCAAATAATACTGTTACTGGGACTAAAGACAGTATTTAGTTTATCAGTTAAATTAGCTGGTAAGCTGGAGACTAATAAACACATTATTCACAAATATCAACAAAATCACTTGCCAGAAACAATGAGGTGGGAATGAACAAGGACACAATACTTCCCGACTCTATTCCCACGATTTTACATTCTACGATAATTCTAAATATACATATATAAAAACCCTAAAGAATAAATATATAAAATACCCTATTAAAATATATATCTTATAAAACATTTGGTGAAAGAGTTTTTGATTTGGCAAAGGAGCAAAAAAGTTAGACTACTTGATATCAGACTTTTCAAATAGAGCAGTTTACAGCACTGGCTAAATCTTTTGTCATAAACTTCGAGCGTTAAATCACTTACTTTAACGCTAGGATTTAATTAACGAATCTAGCCTTATTAAACACAGTATTTAATGAAGTTGTGGTAAAATTAACAGTTATTTAAACGCGCACAAAGCTATGGCTTTGGAACCTCCCGCTGCGACAAACGTTTACTGCGGTAGCATTTTCTATAGCAGGAAGTAGATAAACGAGCGATCGGGTTGCCTGGTTGGTACGCAACATGGAGAAATCAAAGATTTTCATGCTACTCTTGCAGTTGGTTTGGGAAATTTGCAGGATTCCCTATGTCTGTAATTCCATGAGCTAAATTTGTGAAATGAGCTTTATTAACGATTTTTGCGATTCTAGGAATAAAGAGTTAATATTTTTTTATAATCTGACTTAGAAAGACTTTAGAAAACCGCAAAACAAATTAGACAGCTCAATTATTTTGGTCTAGATACATGGGTAGCAGGATCAGGTTCCTCTTTACACTAGAGTATGTATAGTAATCACCGATTTAGTAGACGCGAAGTTAGCAAAGATGTTATCGATTTTATAATTAGACCACACACCACCGGTGCGGTATTAACAAACACATTTTTCCATTTTCGCTATTTTACAGCAGGCATAACTTCCTTATAACATTGCATAGGTGAATATTTATTTATTAGGTTCACGAATCAACAGTCAAGCGAGATGTAAACGTCACTCCTACTCTCGTAGTATAATTTTTGCACAAATTATGAAAAGTAGAGAAGGTAGTCGTATTTTCAAAAATTATCTTAGGTACCACGCCGACCGAAGCTATCTTACCTTTAGTTTTACTACATGCGCGCAGAATGCGCTGCGGATTTAGAAAAATCTATATGATTTATATAGGAATCCATATATAGTATACTACCTAATTGTGTAAGTTTGTTTAAAACTTATGGCAAGTAACTCCTTAATTCGATTATTTCCAAATTAGCACATATTTTACCACTACTGTACTCTCCATATTTTTTTATTGGCGAGCGAGTAGCATAGTACTCTCGAATGTGTAGCCGATATCCACTCGACTCAATATATGGAGCGCTGAGCGACCAACACCTGCAGTGCCTCAAATTGACCTTGAAGCTCTTAATACCTACTTTGATAGTTCGCGTTTAGTATGTGTGGGTAAAGATTTGGGCGATAACTGCGGAAACGGACTGTAATTGTTTGGGAGCGCCAATAATTACATTATATTATATATTTTTTAATGGACTAATATAATACGAAAAAGGTCTAAAAAGGATGAAGAATGAAAGGACGATGGATTGTCTCTGGAAAGATATGGGGATGTTGGGGTAGATGTCAGTACGACTAGAGACGGGATTGTGGGGATAACAGACATGTAGCGCCGATAAATGATGGAACAAGGCAACGCTGATGATGAAGTAAGTACAGAGTAACCTTGCGAAATGGACATGCAACAAATGGGTTTCTAAGATTTGTTGTGTTAAATCAGTACTTCTAGATAACAATACTAATGTCCATATTGAGGGTCAGTAATATAAAAATAAATGTCAGTACGTATTTCTCGTGGTATGACCGAGTCGAGTACTTCACGAGCACGTTTAATGGTTACGCCGGTACGATCTACGTTCACCGACAACCGGCTTTACCAGTTATGACAAAAGGAAGACGACAATAAAATTAATTGTATCCTATTCTACTAATAGCCTACTATGGCCACGTTAGGTGGACTGTAAACGGGCGACAAACCGGCTATCCTCGGCTTTTACTTTCTGACAGTGTTTGTCGCAGATCAATTGATCCTACATGGACCTTTATGACGTGGTAATAGCGGCGGTTTTTCAATAGATATGGGTAGGATCATACCGATATGCGGTTTATAATGTGGATAAACAATCTTGTTTGAAAAAGGATAAACTCAAAGATTAGGTTCTAAGTCTAAAGGGCAAACCTTGAAGGGTTATTGAAACTGAAACCTTTAAACAAATTTCAGCCATAAAATAATAATATGTAACACCCTTAATTTTGTAAGACACAACACGATATTTTTTGAGCGCATTACAAACTATTACATACACAAAAAATAGCGAGTATTCAGAAGTTTCGCTTTTGGAGTAGCAATAAATATATCGTTCACAGATTCGAACAAAAAGGTCTCATCTACACGTGAAATTGTGATCCATGACACATTGTGATCCAGGTTAGGAAATATATATATAAGTTTACTTAATGTTATTGTCTTTGTATTGTATTAAATCATATTGTATTTGTAATTTTTTATGAATTTGACCTAAAATTTACTATTTTTAATAGACAGCTACTAAAACACACGAAATAGCAAAACGGTGGCACCGTGATTACTATTTCATGAAAAAATATTTTCATCTTGAAAGATCTTACCTGACAGTCGGAAAACAAAGTGATACAAAGATTAAGACTTCCGGTTTTAACTTTGAGCTATGAACACCAAAAGGCTAAAAGTACAAAAATAAAGAGTGTGACTTCTGTACTCTCCATGTTGTGACATAAGTTGGAGAGCGCCGAAACGGATCCTCGCTTCACCTGCTTGCTTCCGCTCGATAATTGCAAGAAAACTCACAAACAACATAATAAATATAGTACTTAATTATAACGCATAATGTCATATTACAGGACGATTTCGATTTCCTTCCTTAGTTATTATGGCTAAGATCATCTTCAATATAATATTATAGGACTTTTCCGTAGCCGACTGATAGGTAGACAACGGACAGCCGAAACTATTGGGCTTAGAAAGCTGAAACTTGGTATGTAGTTTCCATGGGAAATTAATAAAGATTGGACACGTAGGAGAGAAAGAGAATATTTCCTGAAATTCCCAAGAACGAGAAAAACTGAGTTTGCATATAATATAAGTATGATGGCGGGAAGGACTAGTAGAACGGAGGATCCTTCTCATACCTATCTACTTTGAAGCTGAACTTGACGATAACATTATATTCTCACGCACGTTACACGTATTCTCATTTCTATTGGATGTTGTTCTGTACTTTATTTTCATCAGGTACATACTAGTATATCGAATTCGTAAGCATCTGGAGATCTTATCTCTTCAATAAACCAAAATGAACCTGGACTTTATCCATAAGTCGGTAGATGGAAACCGATGAATTTAGTGTAATCCACGGGATGTTAAAACAATGAGACGATTTTATACAAGTGCGGATTGGTCTGGTCGGATGCGCAAGGTTCGTTGACCCCGGTGGCGGACCGCCCCTCCACCGGCCACAATCACACAGTCTCACTTTCAATGCGGCTGAGGCCTCCATAGTCCACGGCCACGCAGCCACTAACGCCGCCAACGATGACGTCACCGCCTCCTGGCCTGGACACTACGGTGCGGGTCAGCAGAGCGTGGAGTTGTTTGTGCTCTTCGTTAGGACGCCCATGGGAACTGTGTTAACTACTCCGGTTTCACTTCCCAACGCTCCACCAAGACAGGTTATTTCTTATTCTTAAAATAACTTGGCAAGTGTTTTTCACTGATAGTTATTTGAACAAATCGATAGATAAGGACAAAATCAAGTAACCGGTTCAGAGCTAAATGGAAAGTGCGAAATGTTAGGAGTTTTCGATATTATATAAACATTAAACAGTTATCTCTACTTTGTGTACCTATTCTAAAGATCATCGTACTCGCATAGAAAAAAATCCGGAATTAAGAATCATTAATTTAAACGTGACAATTACGAATATTATCTGTATAGTCCGTGGTAGAAACTATATTTTGAACGAAGGGCCCACAGAATCAATCATTAAGGTTGCCTATTATTTTATCTGAAGTAAAGCGATCAGATTGGTTGGATTTGGGCTTTAATTCTAACTTCATAGCTGTTTTATCTATCAGTCACACTGCCACTGTTATAAAGCCTGCAAAACACACATGTCTTTTCTCGTTTCTAGATCTATGTCCAATTTCCATACCCCCGACCGCTCCTTCCCCATGGCAGCTTTAATACTACAAAGCTATAAATGTAGCTTTGATTAATTTAGAAAATAGCTATTGAACTAGAAATGTAGGAATATTTTCTTTTGTATACGATTTCTTGCATGTGTCAACAAAAAAATTAACAAAATAATAAGCAGATAAATATTCCTTCCTATATAAATAAGATATCATATCACTAGTACATGGTATAGTCGATCGCGGAGAATAGAGACACAATAGATAAAGTCTAGTTTGACCGGCGCATTTGCACCGGTTCGTAAGGTAGACGTAAAAAAATCAATTAGTCAAACAAGTGACATTATTTGATATAAATCTTCCCCTTTATCTACATGCCACTTATCTATTATCTTGTAATCAAAATTACTAATAAGTGCGCCACATTCTAAGATGGCCTGGTATTTTTTATATATTCAGAGGTTATCGCATAAGTTAAATGTAATGTGGTGTGCCGTCACAACTCTTAAACTAGTACAATTTTTTTTTAGAATTTGTATATAATTGTTATTCTACAAGTTCAACTAGCAACAACGTTTACTCACAAATTCTAATGGATGGATTTCGACGCACCGATATAGGTAGTATAGACAGTACAGTCGCGTGCATTTTAATATGTACAAAACTGCATTTAAGTCACATTGAAATAAGAACCGACGAATTTTATATTGATGTTCGTGAAAGTACAACAATATTTTGAAAAGAAAACGCTACATGAAAGTAATGAAATCTGCTGAGCCACATGGATTGTGTAGGTTGTTGGTGCCGATTACAAACTCCAATGGTCGCTTCTGAAGATATAATATGTCCCAAGTTGTTCTCCAGTTTTACCGGGAAACCTAAACGTGCCACAGCAATGTTTTCCTTTCCGGGTAATCAAGAGAAAGTGCTGAGGTCAACAAACATGGCGGTAATAATACGTTACAAAGAATGTGACACTCGGTTGCGGCTACCATGAAAACGTTATTACGTTGTATCAACGTAATAACTTTTACTCTCCAGTGATATTAAGAACACTTCCAGCGATTAATGCAACATGTACTATGTTGCATTATGATTGCTGGAAACCGTATAAAAGTTGAGCAATTATTATGCAACTAGCTTATTCATACGGCTGCGATCCGTGTACTCCCGGAAAACTTGACAGATTTTCAGAACGATTTTTTTTTTCACTCCATATTTTTATACATACTCGTATTTATTTATTTATGAAGCACATATCATACACAGTAATTAGTTAATAGTATAAAAGTAATAAAATTAATGACTTAAATGAATTATGTAACTAGTGACGAAGTGGCCTTCTTGGGGAGTTGGGATCCATGTTATCAATACGCAAAATTTTCAAGTAATTTTCTGAGTCTGCGAGCGACGAATTCTTCTGGTCCAGACCAAACGCGAACCAAAACATTGTTAGTTGATAGATGCAAAAAGATGAAAGGGCGATCGAAGAGGCAGACTTTTTGATACAACTCAAGGTTTGTAGCTTGATAAAAGTTTGTTTTGGGCGGGGTCAGTAATGGTAATGAGTTAAAGTTAGGTGCGAGGGTCATCGGCGCGTGGCGAGGCGACAATTAAAACCGGGATAAGTGTTGCGTGTACCTGCGAGATGAGGGCGCCACGGTCGATACAGAGGGGGTGGCGGGAGGGGGACGCGGTATCCAGTTAAGGAGTTTAGAATACAAGTCACGGAGTATTGATGTCTCCCCTGCTATTTTTATAGCGTTCAATTATGACGATTGTTCTTCGTGCGTCTCTGGTAGTGGTTCTTGATACAACTGAAAGTCTAGTATTGTGTCATTTTTAATGATAATTTTAAATCAGGACTATACGAAAACTAGTCTTTGTCAATTGATCCCTATTTTGTAGGTGTCATCCAAGGGTTCCGTTTTTAAAAGATAGAGTAAAGATGCAAAGCCGCCACAAAACGCTTCAGTTTACTGATGTTTTCCACGTCATTTAATTACGAACACTTACGCGATCTCTGAAGCTTGTCATTATGAATGTTACATTCACCAAAATTAAAACAATAACAACCAAAGTTCAACAATAGTACAATCGTTTATTTTTAATAGAATCTTTAAAAATCAAATGCAGACGTCACAAGACGTGTGGGTGTCGTGGTGGCAATGGCGGGGTGTGAGGAGGGTGAGGCGAGGTAACTCTTCATTCCCATTTAGCTACTGAATTGTATAGCGGGAGGAGGCCATGATTATGTTTACTAACCCCGACCGTCCGGGCGACCGCGGCTTAGGTCTGCGAAGTCCGAATTAACACACGATCTTTGTTTCAGATTTAGTGAATCTAATTGCCAGTATGAGTTGCTATGGACGTTAAAAGCATAAAATACTAGACCTAGATACAAAATTTCACTGAGGAAAAAAAGTTATTATACATGGTGATATCCTTTGAAATAATAACAGTACATTGTGTAAATTTGTATTTGAAATAGAGCTCAAATAAGAAACCATTTGGCACCCTCCGACAATGGAGCCCTAAAAATACACATTGTTGTACGACCCTTTACAGTTCGCTGAATCTGTGGTTCACTGCAAACTGACCCACTGATCTTTTTACACTGTGTTCGAGTCGGTGAATGCGAGAAGTCGACCGCTTCCCACACCAACCCTTAACAACTCCATTTGTACAGTCAACAGCAATACCAAGCTATGTAGAATCATTGCAAATTCGCCGTTATTGCCGTCGCAAAGAGTTCAATACAGGGTAACTTGACATGCGTTGACTGTACATACAAACAAGTTAGTGTCTAAGCAAATAAATATAATCTCTAAAGGAACTCGCATGCACGCTCTTCCTAGCATAAGTTTTATAAAATTCTCCGGGAAGTGCAGGGTCTCCATATAAAAGATCGCATTAGGCTCCCTATTAGCAATAGACAAAGGTCAAAAATGAATCGGAACAATTTCTTTGGTCTTCTTTTTCTTAGCGTTTGGACTCTGCTATATTTGTCAATTTTGGAGGAATATAATCAAGTGCGTGAAAATGTAAAATTAATACAAATACAATGAACTCCCACATACGAAAATTCCGACCCACTCCATCAATAAACCCATTGCAATTTGACCACTGTTACATCGACATAAAGACTTACGAACAAACTTTATATGTCATCATATCCAATCCGAGTATTCACGAGCATAGGAAGTTCTACACGCAAAATCTATTCAGGTGGAGGGTCGTTTGTTATATCTTGAAGCATTATCTACTGCATCGATTGTTATGTAACTTGGTACACGGGTAGAAAATAACCTGGAATAACACATAGGGTACTTTTTATCCCGAAATTCCCACGGGAGCAAAGCCCCGGCGCAGCTAGTATTGAATAATTTATGAATATGTGAAAGCTAAATTGGTTCCACGTTCTTAATTAGGAAAATATGTACGTAACTCTAGTCAAGTTCTGAAAACTGGTTGAAACAGTCATAAAATCGTTATTCTTGTAATATCCGCATTTACCGAGTAATAATTGCACAACGCGCCAGGTTTGCACCATTTTTATAGGAACATCATTATAAAAAAATTGTACAAGCGGCGCGGCGGGGTCAACAGTGGGCCGTGCAAAGCAACGCCGCGGCAGTGTTAGCGTGCTCCACACTGTTCAATTTTATTGCTACGATGAGACGGCTAAAAAGATGGGTTTACGACCAGTATTTGCCAAGATTCTACCCAAACATTCTTTTTGGGAGTCCGATTTTTTGGTAAGAAACTGGGCAAATACAAGGCCCATAAAGTAAACCCATCTATGGACGGGTATCGATTTTAAAGAGTTTACGACCGCGACTATTATCACGACTACGGTCGATAACTGCACCAAAGGCAACCTCGACCATCTCTAGTTATCAATTTATCTGAATTCGTGAGCATGTCTTCATAAATAAACGACCGGGTAGGGAAGTATTTTTGTTTACTCGCTACGAGTTTGGTAAGAAAATATCTATGTAGCTGCTACAAGTTGGTAAGAAAATCTTTAAGTAGCTATCTAGCTAGGTATATCCGGATGCCATATATGTCATATAGATAGATTGACGGTGCTGTAAAAAACAATACAGAAATTCGTTCACAGATTTGTGTCTTTATCATTTCCATTTAGTTTAGTACCCTCTGAATAAAGAGCTGACAATTCGCCAAACCGTGTCTCTCAATTTTATTTTTTATTCAACAATTACTCTTCTATTGCTATGGTATACATGACACGACACCCGAGATAAAGGCAAAAATGGAAAGTAAACACTTTATATAAAAATTGAGGACTCATATAAAGTAGGATAAGGGTAGGCTGATGATAAAGTGAATTGAATATCATGCACATACTATATGTATATATAAACGACATAGATAGTGTGCTCCAGACACCCGCTGAGTAGTCCTAATAACGGCTCTCATGGATAAATCGGCCTATTTATAGTCAAGAATCAAACGCGTGTTAGGCCACATGTACCATTTAGCCAAGGGGCCGTTGCAGAACTATTATTAACAACGAATTTGCCTAGACACTAGACAAGATGACCTTCAATCGGATCTTTAGGACAATGTCAACTTATCATTGTAGGTATATTGCTAAAAACCAGCAGCTTTTCAGAATGATCGACCTGAGTAGTGCCTACAAAAAATCCAGTGAACAGCACATCAAAGCTACTCAAACTCATTGTGAATTCATAGCTATTACCGCCGCATAGAAATCCGCGCAGAGTTTCTTGACGTGCGGTTGATTGTACCTAAAACAAACCTGTCCTGCCCAGAGATGGTTTAATATTCAACATTATCCCAGTTTAAAAAAAATGATTTTATGGAAATGATTTATTGGATTTACTAGGCTTTTAAGGAATACATTGGGAAAATACTGGACGTAAACTCATCACTACTCCTGCATGAATGAAACAAAACATACTGTTCCGGCACAAGATATTTTATGTACGCATTGTTTTCTTTGAAGTAGGTTCCTCACAATTACATAACCTAACACACCGAATTTTCAAAAAGCTCAAGGTGTAATTACTGACCGAAAGTCGCTCAGACTACATAAAAAAGAACCCAAAAGCTGTCGCGTTCGTCTTTGTGCGTGACTAGTTTGTACTAAAATCAATAGCGTAATCTAACTGCGTCTAATTTTAAACTGACATAAGAGTCCTTCGTTATTGACGGTCTGGTGATTATGTTACGATATTATGTTGGAGTGAGGACGTTCTGCGAACTTAATTCGTGCGTAATAATATATGCTTATTTGTAATTTGGATTTAACTTAATATATTAATTCGTATGAGGTCGGTTCGACTTATTTCCATTAAAGGTTTCTAAGCGAAACACAGTGACAGAAATCTAATCTGTATGTATACTGACGTTTCTACAGTATAGTTAATAATAATATTTGTGTGCTACATTTTCGAGCCACATCTACTGTTATACTACTATTTGTTAGAAAAACACCAAGGATTTTTCATAATCATTTCAACCGCAGAGTCTACTATTGGACATAGGCCACAAGATGATCGGTTGGAAGCGACTTGCATCCAGCGTTTTCTTGGCCAGGTCTTCCAACCAAACAATAATAAGATTTATCAGAATCTCTATTCAACGCGTACTATCATAATAAAGAAATTATTAAAATAAAATGCGTTTAAAGATCACATTGCACCAACACGAATGATATTTGTCGGGCTTGGTATGCTAATGTACTCACTTTGATGCTTATCAGCTAACTGTATAAGGGGGTTGGGCAGGTCCCGCCGCCTGTAGAAGCACATGACTTTAGCCTCAACGTTCCCAGATGCGGTTTTGTTCAGTTCCTCTATCCGCCGGATCTGGTACGGAGACTTCGGCGACGTCTCGAAATAGACGCAGTCTGTTGACAAACAATATTGTATTCATTAGTAAATAAAGAAATTATAATCACAACACAATTATAATGTTATAGGTAGGTCTCGGGAAAATTGCTTGCTAAAGGAATCACGTGCATTCTCATGATATTGATATAGCATAACTTAATTTTATTGAAATAGCTTTATTTATTAATGTTGTCCAACATGTACTAAGGTCCAGCTGGATCCTAATCAGCACGGGAGAAGCTTTCGTCGAACACTTCCATCTTTCACAGAAAACACATTTTTTCTAGTATTTTTTAAACCAATCCTACTAATTCCAAAGGTGAAGTCAATATTACTAACAAGTGCTATCAAACCAGTGATTAGGTTAAACCTGACCAAGTTTCTTCAGGCCTTTGACAGATAAACTATGTTTAGTTTTCTTTTCCTTCAGCTATCAACCTACACATGAAGATGCAACGCTCCATTGAAAATTTTGTTTATTTCCGTGGTGCGCTCACCTGGCGGTGCGGAACGGCCAGGGCATGTAATGAGCCCATGGCGGCACATATACATAGACAACTAATGTAAATGGCCTGTTTACCGTTACACCGCTCAACTAAATAACGCGCACGCACAATGACACGACACGAACCTTTTATCCGAAACTTTACGACGCAAGAGCGTTGTATTAGATGTGGACGATTATTCTTACTAGTTCAGACAATTTTCACTAGTTTTTCTGGATATCTTCATATGGTATGGTTCAGTATCATAGTTTAGTAATTTTTAAAGTTTGTTTATTGTTCTTTAGTGTGTTCAAGTTGATGTGTGCATTGACGACACATGTATTATTTAGAAACACGCGTACTATTATTTTAACACATATGTATTATCAATGTGCCTGTATCGGGTTTCCAATGGGCTATCCCATTAGAGACAAGGGATTATCAAAATCTCATTTGTTTTCTCTATACTCATAATTCTCGAAATACATGTTCGCCGGTTAAAGTTCCTCCTAATATCCCCTTTTAGAAAGATACTCAATCTGATAGAGTTCTTCCCTGGCCCACTGTTCCATTTACCTACGCTTCGTAAATACCTTTCGTGAGTCTCCTTTAATCCATCCCCTCCACATTGCTATTTCGATTTTATTCACTGCATCTTCTTTCAATACACACATTTCTCTAATATCTTTCAAACTGACATCACACAATTAATTTATGTAATTTAAAAAGGCATTAATTTAATATTTTCTTAAGTAAGATGTTAGCTTCTTAATACAAAACCCCGAATTACCACAATAGAGGGAGACAACATAACATTTCCTATCGCGCGTGGTTCCAAGGATTGCATCTCGTATTTCACACGGAACTTTCCATTATATTCCGATCACAAGACAAGGTGAACTAAAATTAACCTACGATGAGACATCAATTCACGTGTACCATGAAATAGTTTTTCATGTGGCATAATCAAGATTATTGAATTATTAAATTATTAATTTCAAGGTGGCTGTAATTAAACGCGTTTTAAAAAAATAAGGCGGAAAGAAATTCTAGATAGACCTGGCAGACTGATTTATTAGAATCGCTCGAAATGCATGATTTCTTTGGTTTATTTTTTATAACGGTTACCTGCATATTTACTCTACTATCCACCCATAACACCCAAAGCGCTATATTATCATCGCATAGGTGTACAATACATATATATTAGAAGATAACAATGTTACAAATAATAATAAAAAAAAGCTGCAGCCAAACGTCATTTTCGCCTATTACCCGGTATAGCGTACGGAAGCAAAGGATACACACACATTATATTAACGCCTGAACGTTTAAGAATTGATACAATAAATAATCTTTCACATGCACCCTGAAAACATGAAATTTTTTGGCAATCGTGTTTTTATACCTGGAAGGTATGTATGCGCAAGTTGGGCATAATGCGTCTGATAGCGATGTTAACGCCCGTTCAGTTTTGCCAAGTCTTTAGTGTATTTTTGGAACGTGTCAATAAGTAAGTGTATAGTAAATTTAGACGGCCACGTCATCGTGAGCGGGCAATGATTGGATTCATGGCATTAGTTTGTGTTTGCGTGTTATGTGCTATCTAGACTTTTATTCTGATACAGCAAAGCAGAAGAATATGTTTGCTTGACCAGTCAACCAGTCCTGTATGTATTTTGACATCTAAAACCTTAAGTGGCACTGGACAGACACCTGAGGTCGTGTCGGAGCGATGGTAGGTAGAGTAAGGTCAGGCAAATAGAAGTTACGAATGACAGCAGCGTGATGAGTGGATGACATCAAAGAAAGAGATTCGTTCGTGAATTAGATCAGCACAGGACGGCGAAGGTTGGCCTAAAAGAGATGCTGAATAATCGGCAGAGACTTCTTCTTTCTAGGTTTTTAGGAAAACGGAATTAAACCGGGAAGAAACTGAGAGTAGCATTGATCGGTTTGCATTAGCGCACAGCATTTTTTTTGGGAAATTGGGAAAATACTACGAATCTGTCCACAAAAAAGAATAGGGAGGAAACAATCACTGCTGTCAGTAGAAACCTGGTTTCAAGAAGAAAATTAGTAAGTATTATTATAATTTATTCATCAACAATATTAATAGCGAATCAGAAGCCGCAATTCAATAAAATAACTTAATTTAGTTACTCATAACCACTGTCATAGCCATGTCGTTGTAAAACCACAAGTCATTTCACTTTACTATTTCATTTAGGTATCTCGCCGAGCATTCGTAGTAGCAGTTTAAGAGTTCCGAATACAAGTTTTAGTGGTAGTTAAATAAATAATAGAAAAAAAAAGATGTGCTAGTTTGAGACCATTGACTCTGTGATGTCAATGGCTATTTTATTCCATTCTGTGTCAATATTTATGGATTTTTGGCCTGATACACAAACTGCGCAAAATAATGCAGTAGGACTATAACAGTAAATATTAGTTTAGGACAAAGATATTCTGAGCTTTGCTATTGATTTTAGTGTAATTTACATTTAGTCCGAATTTTACGTGCACAGTAGGTGTGCACCGTGTGCCATTATATATATATAGTATAGATATAGTTAATAACCCGAAGTCAAACATAGGCGCGAAGTACCGCGTGCAGAGGTACGGGCAACAGATAGACACTTATAAGTTAGCATAATCGACACCCTCTCTTATTTGAACTTTTTCCGTAGCCATAGAGCGTCGGACCCCAGGGTCTACTTTCTTGCTTGTTACACAAGTACCTTGTGTTTTTTAGAGCGGCAAGGCTACAGGAAATCACTAGCAAAATTTTGATTAACATCGACAGACTCGCCGACAAGACCAGTTTATTGTTCGGAAATGCACTTAGGTACGCAGCTTTCACCGATATTCATTCGGTATCGTATTGCAGGTCAAGTATGAACTGAGCTATTTTAACATAGATCTATTTTAATAATTTTGGCCTTTTTAACATTATCCTTCCTTTCCTTCAGTGGTAATCCTCGTGGTTGACGGTCGTTGTCGTTAAGTGGAATGAATAAAGTACGCACAACGACTTTTTTGGCAATATTGACGGGGATGTTTCCCATTGCCTTCTCCATTTCACAAACTAATGATAAATTATCAACTAGAGTGCAGGTTTCCACATCGATGTTTTCCTTCACCAAAAGCAAGTGGTGGTCAATAAAAACTACTTACTAATATGAGTCTGACTGACATACAAATTCATGTGGCAGAAGTAGGATTCGAACCTAGGAATCGCTTCATCATTTAAAATTATTGGATAATTTATAAAATGTATCGCGCATGAACTTGAGCTCTTATTTTGCACTCAATCAATTATCACAATTTTCGTAATGTGATCGGCAATATTTAACAATAATTATAATCCTGCGATTTGTTAGGTATGCAGAGCAACTAGTTTCGATTCATCCATAAATCCAGCATGACGATTATGCTCCTTTAATTATATGGTCATTCAGGGAAAGAATAAAGGCCGGTGCACCAACTACGAACAGGTACTCGTATTTTGTATGGAATTGTAATTGCGTAAATTCCATACAATCGAGCTGCGTCAACAACGCATGAACCTCTATGGCGTGGTATTAGCGGCGAGTTTTCAATGAATTTGGGTAAGATGATGTGCTGTTGACTGTACATACAGCATACTGATTAGGTGCACACCTAATTGGCCGGGCCGGGGAGATAATTTTGATATTTATAGTTAAGTATGTGCGAATTAGTTATCTGCCTATCCCTTATTTAAGAACACATATACTTGGAATTGAGATTAAATAGTGAGTGGTTGCTAGCCTATCGCCTATGAGAATGATCTCCTCTTTATATCCGTTGCCTTTGATTGACTTTTACTATCTGCGCGGGAGAAACTGCTGACACAGTTATTCTATCACTCTCAGTCACCAGCATGAAAGCATAACAAGGAATTATATAGCGACAGATACAAAAAAATAGATAGGTAATCTATCTAACAATAGTCAGTATAGGGAAAGCACATTTCAATACAATTTGGCAAGAATATTGAGTGAAGAGGTTCATCTGAGTAAAAAAATACTTCAACAAAAGTCTGTGAGTTTTACTTAGTTCTTTCAATTTAATTATGATAAGGCCACATCACATATGAGTAGGACTTAAATATACATAATCATTGAAAACCAGTTATTCAGTTGTCATCAAGTGCATAAAGAACGCTATATACCAATATAAAAAATATTTACCTATATAAGTAACTCAGACCAGTCTATATAGGTACCCAATAGGTCAATGAACTATTACTTTCACATAGCTGAAGGCCAAGCAAATAACAGTTGGCCAACATTTATGATTACATAAATAAATGTAGATAATAAAAAGATATGTGAGCAAACTGAGCATAATTAATGCTAAAAATATTGGATAATGTTCTCCATTATTGACTGGTAGAGGAAAACATGTACCTATAACCTTTTTATTATATTATTCTCACTAATAATCAATGAAATATAATATTGTAATATTTTATAGGAGGCAAATAATATGATTAAGAGTAAGAATATCGTCATGTATTTGATACAATAGAATGGTGGCAATCATAGAATAGTGGTCAAGCAGAGTTGCACGTAATTATTAATTTCCTCATAATGTATGTACTGCCCTATTCAATCATATAGGTAAAAGCTTCTAGTTAAATACATGTCTTAATAGGACATAAATTGTTAAAACAGATAATGCAAAATAAAAACAATTTTGTTTTTGACATCATCGTCTGACGAACCTTATCCCATTATCTAAGGTTGGATGTCTATTCTCTGTTGTTTATATTCAACAATACCATAAAAAGTTAAAAACGAATCCATACTATGTTTGTTTTGTATTAGCCACAAATACCCATATTTTAGAAAAGTTTTTTATGGATATTTCTATAACTAGCTTAATATTTATGATCAAAACCTCTTTTGTTTATAAATTCTTAGGACTTGTCTCTACAAAGAGGTGTGAGGTGCGGACTTGTATTTTAAACACAATTGTGTTGCTATTGTTCATGTTAATAACAAGGTAAAAAGTCATAGGATAGCATCATATTTCTATCTCTATAATAAGAATTTTGGAGTTATGCACATGGCATTATTTTGTATCTCATGTTAATATGTCAAAGCGTTTTATTTTACTATGTGTATAATGTTATGTATTGTTATACATTATATTATATTTATTGAAATAGTTAATGAACTGAATAAGAAGATATCTCTGCTAGCAAAAAATTGTAAAGTTGATCATCTTTGGAATGTGAAATAATATGTTCCCACTTTAATTTATTTTATTAGGTGTAGGTATAGAGTTTATACATAGGTGTTCTTTGTTAAATAAATTGATGTCCAAATAAGGAAACACATGAATACAAAACACTACATTAATAATACTAGTTAAATTATAGGAAGTAACACAAAAGGAACTAATTAGCATTCGACACAACGAAGTAGAGTGTGGCACATGAGGCGTCGTGGCCCCCGCGACATCACTACCAAACTGAACACCCCAGATAGAGCCGGCGCCCTAATTCATAACGAGTAACTAACATACGAAATTCTTAATCATCGTAAAGAAGATACTTTCTGCCATCACCTACTGCTGATAAATTATTTTTCAGACATACAAATACTCATATTCTCCCATCAAAATGTTTTGACAACATCAAATATAACCTAAAATCTCGTGACAAAATCATAATAAATCTGCTTAAAAATCGCCGAAAACGCTTTTATGTCAAGATGTGAGTGTTGTCCAAGCATCCGTACGCAGATACGCAAGCCGATACAATGATACCTAGATGCAAATGCTAATGTCCTATTTGACGAAATTTGGTAACAGTGTTTCTTCTTCGAAACGCGGTAGAAGCGACAAAAAAGACAAATTTAATATCAGTTGTATTTAGAAATAAGAGTCAAATAAACATATATATTTGAACTAATTAATGTGAACAATTAACGAAGGTACGACAATCAAAGCAAAGCACCGCTAGTCGGCTGGCGGTGAACCGGCGAAGCTACAACAAAAATAACCAATTATTGCTACTTACCGCCGACTCTGTACATGTTCGCAGCCATTTTTATACACAATCACTATTCATTAACACTTAATTAATCTACATCTGACACAATTTAAACTATAACACTATGTAATTGAGCTTTTAACAATGTTTTTCATCACGTTAACTCCGGACGCCTTTCGCTGATCGCCATTTTCTTTCACACTACTAATTTGGCCAGTGCGCAGTCGCACTTTTCGGCGTAAACTTCCAGGCCTTCAAACAAAGCAACGACATATCTTTAATTACGTATGCACCAATTAATCCAAAAAGATCACGGTTTTAAATAATATTCTGAATTATTTTACAAATAATGTCCATAATTGAGATTTAATTTACTATGGACTAAAACTAAAAAAAACACTTCATTCAACAGTGTTTCAATAGGCGCAGAATAACAATTGTTGGAATTAGTTCACCATTTTTTAAAATTAATTTTGTTTTATATTACCACAAGTAGCAAAACGTCGTATTGAAACATTTTAAAATTTTGAGAATTATAATTACCATTTTTTAATTTGTTCTCACTTAATATTACCAAATTTTGATATTTAATAATAATTAAATGGATTGTTTATAAACGTAGAAAGGAACGCACTTTTGTGAACCATAGACATCGACGCTCAGATTGTTTATGACAAGGAGTCCTTAGTTTATGGTTAATGCATAGACAAAACAAAACAATCCCTTTTAATATTATATCACCAATTAAATATTATATTAAAATTAAATTATTGAAATATAGTAATGGTAATTAATTTTTGATTTTTTACTGTAAATAATGAAATTAATTTCAAATGGAATGCATTATGAACCATGAATAAAATGCATTGTTTTCAAAAATGACGTGGCGTATGTGACAGCTGTTTTGTCTATGAAATTTGACAATTGCCAAATCAGCCAGGCTCTCCAGTCTGTAGAATTTCTTTAAAAAATCCTGATTTTATTGAATTTTCTGAATGAATACTAAGTGAGGCAGTGAATTTTAGTCCTTTTAGTTAACCTCAAGTCACCGCATGCATACCTGGTAAGTAAAACTTTAAATTTCGCTGTATATTTTGGTTCCAATTGGGCCTATGTTTTCATCATTTTCATGACTAATTTCTTTTTAGATCAACGATATGTCGACGTACGAGGAGTTTATTCAGAATAATGAAGACAGAGATGGTATACGTTTTACCTGGAACGTCTGGCCGTCCAGTAGGATCGAAGCTACGCGGCTTGTGGTTCCACTGGCATGTCTCTACCAACCGCTGAAGGAGCGACCAGACTTACCACCGATTCAATATGAACCTGTATTTTGTACACGTAATACATGCCGTGCTATACTAAATCCTATGTGTCAAGTTGATTATCGTGCAAAATTATGGGTCTGCAACTTTTGCTTCCAAAGGAATCCCGTAAGTACTATAAATATTTGTTTTATGTGTTGACTAGCGGCATCTCGGGGATTGCCTTTCGTAGGAATATCAGGATTAAAAGTATGTACCCTATGTCACTCAGGAATAATGTAGCTTCTTACTGGTGAAAGAATTATGAAAATTGGTTGAGTAGTTCTGAATTTTACACAAACTTGCAAACTTTACTTCTTCTTTGTTAAATTTGTGTCAATTTAGAGTGTAGATTTTAATTTTAGTGTAGATTTATGTTGGCAATGTGGGACAGCTGTACTTGTGTCATACTGAAATAGAGTTTAGGGAGAAGAGAAAGGAAAGTATGGATGCCCTCAGGGGGTTATACACATTGCCTATTTGATAATTTCATTACAATATTTTATCATTTTAAAATCAGGATATTTTAATACAAAGTTTGTCTATTTTGAGTAAAGAAAAAGGTTTCAGAATTTCATATATCAGTATTATTGAGATATTTAAAATATTGTAATTATAAATGGTTGAATTTACACATAATTTTCCAGTTCCCACCACAATATGCTGCTATATCCGAGCAGCATCAGCCTGCTGAGCTCATCCCCAACTTCTCCACTATAGAGTATACAATCGCCCGTGCCCAGACCATGCCACCCATCTTCCTACTGGTTGTGGACACATGCCTTGATGAAGAAGAACTTAGTGCACTGAAGGACTCTCTGCAGACGTCGCTCAGTTTGATGCCTCAGAATGCTTTGGTGGGCCTCATCACTTTTGGCCGTATGGTACAAATTCATGAGTTAGGTAAGAGGTCATAACCATTTTATTAAAATAAAATTTTGTTATTAATGTGTGTAAAGCCTAAAATTAGGGTAATGTGTTCTATGCAGCCACCACGACAGACCACCCACTGCTTTGGGTGGTGGTACAGTGTGGTAGCAACCAACTGGAAGTGAACAACTATATTTATTTCTTTCAGGTACTGAAGGTATATCAAAATGCTATGTCTTCAAAGGAACTAAAGATTTGCCAGCTAAGCAGATCCAGGAGCAGTTGGGTATAGGCCGTGTCAACATGCCGAACCCGCAGCAGAGGCCTGGTGCACCTGTACCCCAACCTCCGGCCCACCGGTTCCTACAACCCGTCAAGCAATGTGACATGGCTCTGACAGACTTACTCGGAGAACTTGGCCGAGATCCTTGGCCCCTTGGTGTAGGGAAACGGCCTTTGAGAAGCAGTGGAGTGGCTTTATCTCTTGCTGTTGGACTTCTGGAAGTCACTTACCCCAATACTGGAGCTAGAATTATGATGTTCCTAGGAGGTCCATGCTCTCAAGGTCCAGGTCAGGTAGTCAATGATGAGCTGAAGCAGCCTATCCGTTCCCATCACGATATTCATAAGGATAATGCCAAGTATATGAAGAAAGCTATCAAGCATTATGAGGCTCTGTCTTTAAGGTCGGCTACAAATGGACACTCAATAGATATATATTCATGTGCTCTTGATCAAACTGGTTTGATGGAGATGAAGCAGTGCTGTAATTCCACTGGGTGAGTTAAATTTGGTCAACATTTGATCTATGCCTGTGACTCTGTAATAATATTCTGGTGTTCCAGTCTTTAGCCTCTGTAATATTTTCTTTATCTGTGGTTTTTCTATAGTGTTGAAATGTTTTAATTCAACTCTAGGGAAAACACCCTAAACTCTATTGGTTCACTGCATACAACAGAATATAAACATACAGAGTGTTATTGTTTGGATTGGATTTGACTATTTTTATGCTGGATGCAGCAGGCGTATTTTCGAAAATCTTAGTAGTTTGTCTATTTTCATATTTTTCTTTAAAAATGAATGCTTTCTTGGTTATTCCATCTCCATCTTAAAGTAAAAACGTAAACTATATATAAATAATGGATTCTAACTTTTAAAATAAAATAACTAAACAATTGTTTTTCTCTATCACAGTGGTCACATGGTGATGGGGGATTCCTTCAACTCCTCCCTTTTCAAGCAGACATTCCAAAGGGTATTTGCCAAGGACCAAAAGGGTGACTACAAGATGGCGTTCAATGGAACCTTGGAAGTCAAGTGCAGCCGAGAATTAAAAAGTAAGATTATCAATATAAATCACATAAATTGGTTTGTTCCGCGGTTCCGGGCTTCAAGGACATTATGGCCGCATTCAACACAAAGTAAATTTATTACAGGCAGTATTTAAAAAATGAGAATGCAATTTATAGAAATTCACCAATACCAAATTGTATGGTTGACATTAATGATGGGAATAAATAAACATTCTTTATTTTGACGATGCTTGTTGGGGGTATTTCAGACGTTCATTATTGACGAAGCATGTGACGGATTTATTTACGCTTAGTAAATGGTGTTGCGGATGTTTTTTGAACCAAATTATGGACTACATGTTCTTTTAAAAATAAAATGAAATAAATATATCATTTCATCATGAAAATTGTTTGATGAACTAAATAAACGTTTATATAAGTGTATACGCAAACATGTTTTGTCAGAAATTTTACATAATGTAATAAATTAAATATAACACATGACAATCCAGACCCTATTTAAAACTATTTGATTATTAATGTTGTTTCAAAAATAATTGTGCACTTTGATTTCAGTAACCGGTGCAATCGGTTCCTGCGTGTCCCTGAACGTGAAGGGTCCCTGCGTGTCGGACCAGGAGGTGGGCATGGGCAACACTTGCCAGTGGAAGATGTGCACCTTCACGCCTAGCACCACCATGGGTATCTTCTTTGAGGTTAGTTTTCTTTCTCTTAATTTATGTATTCTAAATAAACTAGGAACCCTTTTAGTTTGGAGACATGACGAATGTCATGTCCGCCCGTCTGTCATCGGTATCTGTTCAGATAAAAGTAAAGAAAATATATTCAATTTAATATGACGGTATTATACTTAATCATGGTCGTTAGTCATGTAAATCTGTAAGTAAATGTCTGCTTTATTGGACATATTCATATTGTTTATTCGCCAACCAAGTGTTACAATGTACATACGAGTGGGTTCGCTGACGTCCACGGGTATTCCTACTCTTCTTAGAGAGTCGACTCGGCAAAATTTATCACAAATTGAAGCTTCCTAGTTGGGGGTAGGATGATGAATGTTTGACACTGTCTGTGTTATGCAGGTGGTGAACCAGCACGCGGCGGTGCCGCAGGGCGGGCGCGGCTGCGTGCAGCTCATCACGCAGTACCAGCACTCCAGCGGGCAGCGGCGCGTGCGCGTCACCACTATCGCTCGCAAGTGAGTGGATTTTTATATCCCTCCCAATCCCTGTCACAGTTGGTCATTTGTTAAATTACCTCCTCTCTAGCTTGACGTCACATAGTTTCAATTTTTGCAAACTATTTTTATATTAAATATTAATATACATTAATCTATAATATGGCGTGTGGTTCCGCCCTAGAATAGGAGTACTCCCATGAATGTCGTATATGACGACTAAGGGACACTAGAAGATAACTATGAGAGGTTACACGATTAACTATTTCTGTCCAGTTGGGGCGACGCGGCAGTGAATCTCCACCATATATCGGCCGGGTTCGACCAGGAGGCGTGTGCGGTGGTGATGGCCCGTCTAGTTGTGTACCGCGCGGAGCTGGAAGACGGGCCCGACGTGCTGCGCTGGCTGGACCGCATGCTGATCAGGCTGGTGAGCGCACTCTGACTACTGTGAGTCTCCGTCTGACACGTGGCGCCCGGGGTCGATCAAATTCAAATTTCTTTATTCAATATAGGATGATATACACATCACTTATTGACGTCAAGAAAAATACTTGAACTAAGTCTACTGCCGACTTCCAAAGCGCAGGTGAAGAGGAAGCGGCGCAACAAACTTCACCGCGGCCTTTCCTCCAAAGACGTCAATTAACAAATGTAGGTATATATATATAGATATTACAAATGAAGAGGACGATTTTCAATAAAATTATTGAAAATGTCAAAAAAATATATATAAAAGTATAAATAAAAAAATATGTAAAACTAAATGTAAAAAACGTACGTAATGCGTACGACCAGGAGCCGTGTGCGGTGGTGATAGCTCGTTTTGTCTCATGCCGGCTCCACACTATCCTGGAGATCTCGCCGAACTTTGACGGATTCGGCATACATTGCTGGTTTTTCATTGTGGTAAATAAAAGCACTCATATGAACTACGCAATGTTCATGCTTTGCGTTCGTGTTCGATGATAGTGTGGAGCCGGCATCAGGGTTAGAGGTCACATTTGTGTGAGTTTTTCCTACAGCAATTAATATTGGATGCTTTTAAAGTATAAATAGGTGGACATTTACCATTACTTGTATAAACCAAATTGATATGAAATGATATTATTGTTCTCATAAAAAGGAATACTTTTATCAATCCTATGGTAAACTTTGGTACACTACCGCCAAGTGATTTAGACGTTTTGGACTTAAAAAAGAAGAACCGGTCAAATGAGACTTTGTCACTATGTAATATGTCCAAGTAGTCCAAAAAATCAATATATTTTCCCCCAACAGTGCCAGAAGTTCGGCGAGTACGGCAAGGACGACCCCAACAGCTTCCGCCTGTCCGAGAACTTCAGCCTCTACCCTCAGTTCATGTACCACCTGCGTCGCTCGCAGTTCCTGCAGGTCTTCAACAACTCTCCGGACGAGACTACTTTCTATAGGTGAGTACAATCCCCGGCACATAATTCGGTTCAAAATGTCGGCCGTCAGTGCAGGTTTAATCCTTACATATTATAAAACAAAGTCCTCTACCGCGTCTGTTTGTCTGTTCGCGATAAACTCCAAAACTACTGCAGGGATTTTCATGCGTTCAGTTTCAGTTTTCAACAATAGCTAATGTGGTTCCTGGGGAAGGTTTATATGTATAATTAATTACGTTGTTAGAGATAAAAGTGAGAATTTCGGGATAAACAGTACCCTGTGTTATTTCAGGTTATATTCCACCCGTGCACAAAATTTCATAACAATCGGTTAGTAGATTTTGCGTGAAAGAGTAACAAACATTATAGTCGAATTTTGATCAAAACTATATATTTCCACAGGCACATGCTAATGCGCGAAGACCTAACTCAGTCGCTGATCATGATCCAGCCGATCCTGTACTCGTACTCGTTCGAGGGTCCACCGGAGCCGGTGCTGCTGGACACCTCCTCCATCCAGCCGGACAGGATTCTTCTCATGGACACGTTCTTCCAGATCCTCATATACCATGGCGAGGTCAGTTTAAAAATATATAGATGAAAGTTCAAATTATTATTTTATATGTATGTATTAGAGATTTTTTATGATTTATAATTTCTATTAATTCCCAAGGCACATATTTTAGTTTGGAAATTATTGTAACAAATATTTAATATCCAATATGTGGCAGTTTTTGACACACTCTTGAGTTCCCATGATGTTGCAAATCGATATTTTATCATAATAATGCGTGAGACACATTGTCTGTATAAGAAAAGTTTACTAGTTTATTTCTCACTTCTCATGCTCGTAAAGTTTGACATTGTTTGATTGGATGTAAACAGTCTAAAGATTTCAAGCTCAAGAGTATTCCGTAAAATCTTCGTCTATGAATTTCTATTTTGCTTATGATTATCTCGTACAAAAGTAAAATACTCTAGAGCAAAAAACTGAAATTATAAGTGAACATTTCACCCTCGTCTCGGCGTAAATATCCACATAAACCCCTCGCTCCTTCGATTTACGATCTTGATGTACAATCACTTAATACTTATACTATATATATTTTTATAGTCCTGAACGTATAATTCCGCCAACAGACGATAGCCCAGTGGCGCGCGTTGCGCTACCAAGACATGCAGGAGTACGAGAGTTTCGCGCAACTGCTGCGCGCGCCCGTCGACGACGCGCAGGAGATACTGCAGACCAGGTTCCCTGTACCGCGCTACATCGACACTGAGCACGGCGGATCACAGGTATACCATCCCCTTTTGCAAATTATATCTATATTCATTTATATATAAGGTAATTTTTTATGAAATAAACAGTGAAAGAAGAACGAAATATGTTGACTTTCCATACCTCAAGTCCTCAAGTTTCATCATCTGTCATGTGTGCATAAAATTTGTGCAGTCGTAGTAAAATCGTCATGTATATAATTTTTTTTAACTTTTGCCCAGCAGTGGGACCTGAGAGCTACATAAAAATATATAATTTTATATAGATAGAATACCTAGAACATAACACAAAATAGCACAAAGGACACATTGGAAGTGGAGTTCTGGGTGTATATACTAGCTCCTATAGGAATTTCGGTATAAAAAGTACCCACCAGAATATTTATCAAGATTACAACATTTTCCATGATTGGTCCACTCAAAAACATAAGGGTTTCGTATACATAAAGCGAGTATGCTTTTGTATGTATTTTTTTAAAAACACACGAGACAAGGAGATAAAGTTATTTATTCGAAAATTCCTAATAAACCTACAGTAAACCGTTTAAGTCGTCTCGACGCTATAACCCATGGAGTGTTTCCTTTCCAGAATTTTTTCCAACATATCGTTCACTTTCTGTTGCGTTTTCAAAAAGTTTCTAAAATGAGTGTCGTCGTACGGAGAGTTCTTCATATTTAGCGGCTGTTGGTGACGCGGCGCGATTGGCCTGTCATATCCGTATTCTCGGGCGCTGTTCAATAACCTAATAACGTCCTTGTTTCCCCCATATACGTCGTTGCTAAATCCAAAAATTTGCCCTAAAATATCCTTGTTTTGTCCAATAAAATCTTTGTTATGATTATCGAATCTCTCATCTTCCCTTTCCAGCTTTTGGTGGTATTTGCCGCTGTGTCCATTAGTGGGTATTTTTTCCAAATAGCTTTTATGGCTATTGCTAATCATGTCAAAATAATTTATATGTTCATTCTCTTTATTATTATCTTTGTTGTAATGTCTCAATTTGTCGTTTCTACCTTCAATATTATGCGTTGCATAGTTGTGTGTTCCGTAGCTATGCGTTCGTATGAATTGGTCGTCTTGGGTTATGTCGTATTTTTTATGTGCTCTATTATATCGATTAAAGTCAACATTTCCGAAGTGAGAATATTTCTTGTAGTCCAAGCTGGGTATAGTAGTTTTTTGGCTTTTATTTTTTTCAAAGCTCGTAACAGCTCGATTTTTACTTAAATCTGCCATAAATGTATTGTACCTGCTTTTGTTGTCAATCATTTTCATTGGTTTTGCTGTCGACATCACTACGACTTGGTTTACTATTTTTAGCGAGTTTGGCATCGGTACCAACAATGGTGCGATCTCTCCAGAGTTCGTTTGAATTATTGACGGCAATTTTTGTATCTCCTGGCGTGTCAAATCGCGGAATGGGTTCATTAATATATGTTTGACATTAGTCATTCTATTAAACATATTATTTTGTATAGTTCCAATGAGAAGATCATTGTTTCTTTCCTCTTTTGATTGAGTGTTTTTCTTGTTTTTTGAGTGTGTTACATTGATTTTGTCAGTTATTACTTTTAGACGCTCGTACAAATCTAGAATTTTATCCATTACTTGATAGACATTTCCAGTAGAATTTCGTGGTATAGTTGTCGAGGTAGGTTTGAGATCTGAAATTAAAAAAATAGCTTTAGAATATATTGCATATAGAACTCAATGTGGGATAGAAAGTACATAATTTTTAATTACATATTACCATTTGACATTGTTGCATTATTTGTTTTATTCAAAACCGTTAGAGAAACATTAGTTGTCGCAGGTGTGGCTGTAATATTAATAACTCCCAAATCTTTTAAAATCAAAGCTTTTACACTGTCAGCGATGTCCTGGATCGTTTGCTTTGTAATTTTTTTACTTTCACCTTCATTTCCTGAAAAGTTATTTCTTTTTAACTGTTTTTCGATTTGTTGGTTGATTGTTGTGTCCATTTGATTTTCTTGTCGTAATGCTCCATTTTCCGCATTTGCCTTTCTTGATATAGTATCAAATTTAGATGGATTATCGAATCGTTCTTTGGATTTAAAAATATCGCCTATGTTAAACACAGGACTAAATTTTCTTGTATCAAATTGCTGATTGATTGGTGTGTCCATTTGATTTTCTTGTCTCAATGCTCCGTTTTCTATATTTAACACATCAAATTTGAAAGGGTTGATGTATCGTTCCTTGGATATAGTTAAGTCGCCTATATTAAATACAGGACCTGTTCTTTTTTTGTCAAACGTATATAGTCGTTCATTTTTTGCTTTGAACTTATTAAATAAATCTCTACTTGCTTCACCACTAACTATATCCTGTATACTCTGTGTGCTGTCATATGAATGAATTAAATCTTTATAAAACGGAAGAATTAATTCTCCTAAATCGTTTGGGTTATTTCTTTCAGTAGAAGTCAGGACGGACTCTTTTGTCTTTGTTGACAACAAGCCTGCCAACCATCGGCCCAAGGCCGGCTTGTTTTGACTTGGATTAGTATAGCGTGGAGTAGAAGTGACAGTTTTCAGTAATTTCATTTGTTGTTTATATTTCGGTGATATAGCCCTAGTTGTCCCTTTTGTGGTATCTTCGACAATTTTCTGAGCTCGCTTGTCGCTCGATTTCGCTAATGTTTGCCAAAAGTATAGAATATTGCGAAGTTTCGTTTCATCGTTTTCTGGAACATGCTCTGCTTTCTTTACAAAACTTTCTGGGATGTTTCGTGTGCTGAAACTAGGTTCAAAGTTTGTACGCGCACTTTCGATTTTTGGTGACGTTATAGCTTCGGGGTTTCCGTCTATATAATTTCTTCTAGACATTTTTTGGATATCAGATATATATTTAACAATTGGCTCGAAGTCTTTATCCGCAGCGCTTTCGTTCGGCGCCACGTTTGTTAAATTAGAAAGATCTGAAAACAATCCATGTCTTACATCAAATTTAATAGGATATACTACTCTTCATTGTTTAAGTTAACGGAAATGTATGTAATCCGTCATTTTATACAATTCCTAGGAAATGTATGTAACTCCGGTCAATCACATACACACATAACATACACAAAATATACATGAAATAATGTAATGCGTTTGCATCACAATAAGAGACGGCTCAGTGTTACGCGGTGTAAAGTTACCGACACTGGTTTTCAGCCGTCTGTGGCGTCATGGACGACACAAAAATCTTACTACTTACTAGATTGATAATAATGATATATCTAGTTTAATATCTAGTAGTTCCTTACCAATCGTTGTAGGTGAACTGGTGGTGGTGGTGGTTGTGGTCACGTAGACAGGTTTCTCGGTTTGACTGGCCAATGCAAGTTTATTTATAGAACACTCTTGCTGCATGGTCCTAAAATCGGTTTAATCGGTTAAATATTATGGTTACAAGTTCTAGTTTTGAAATAACAACAGATGAAAATAAGCAGGGAAACAATACTCACTCGTTATTCATATCTATGTTGATGCTATGTCGTCGTAGTTTTGTCAACAAATTAACATCCATATCTTCCTTTTTGAGACCACTGAACCACAGCACACATACTAAATCTGAAAGATTTTATGTCGGTTATGATTTATATAACATGTTAGGTAATGTGATAACCTACGTGGGGAGTTTAAAGCGGTTTGGGTGTCCGTTATGTGGAATATTATATTATATGGAACCTTTTAGCTGGACAAGTTCTGTGCCTTGGGCGAGTGCGAGCGCGATTGGTGGGAACGTACATGTGACGGCGAGGACTGCCAGAATGCCGCGGTACCACATAGTTCCTTATCGCCGTATGCCGCGATTTACCTAGCATTTTATTGTTTTGCTGCCTTGTCGAATTGAGGCCAGCGCTCATATTGTTTCCTTTTCTGATCGATGGATAAAAATGACCGATTAATTTTTGTTGAACGGTTATTTGATGAAGCGGTTGATTGGTTTTTTAGATAGGCGGCGTTCCAAGTGAAATTAGTAATTGGAAATGTTATAATTGGGATATTGGAATATTAAAGTGACGAGTTTTTACTGTTGCATTAAATATTTAGCTGAATTGTTTTTCATCAATGTAACATTATAATTTTATGAAAATTAAAATCTTTGGATAATACTTCTAATAATAATTTATAAATAATTTTATTTCGGGTAATAATATATGTAAAGTATAAAAATCTAATACAAATGTCAGTTACCCATATTATAAATACCGACTAACACGTATAATAGGTATATAACTAGGTCACACGTAACGACGACATTAACAATCGGAAATTGGGATTGACTATGGTATTTTGTTTAAAGACACAACTGCACTAAATTAACCTAAGTAAATCATAGAAATATTTATTAAATAAAGTATAAACTTATTTCCAGGCTCGTTTCCTGCTGTCCAAGGTGAATCCTTCGCAGACGCACAACAACATGTACGCATACGGCGGGGTGAGTTTTCGACATTTATTAGATAAAACAGACAAATGTAACTTATATGAGCACTCCAGATGCTTAGAAGTAGCAAGCAAGATTATGACACTTAATTTTAACATAGTTATTTTAATTCTTAACTTTATCTTGCTTCGTGTTTACGATGCTATTTTGTTTATTTTCAATATTTGACAGATGTATAATATTCGTAGATGATTGAATGAAACAAAAAATAACCAAATTATTACAGTCGAATAGATATAGTAATGATAAAGCTGACAAATTAATTTACTAAAGTATGTATTATAGAAATATGCATGGTTTTGACATATCAGTATGAGAGTTTTCAGCATGGTTTGATATGTTTTATTTTTTTTTTGTTCCATCCATTGTTTCGGCGAAACCAGGCGATGCCGATACCATCAGCGGTAGACATTTTTTTTTTACTTTTATATTTCAAAAAGGGCTGGTTTTTTTAACGCTTACATCTTGCTTTGTACTAACTTCATGACAGAATAACAGGAATTGATGTTTGAATTTTCGCGACTCTGATTTGCTTGTGCCGTTTTCTGCTTGTATAATGTTAAACATAAAAGTGGTCATCCAAGTCGTGGACCTGAAAATTCATACTGTACAATTATAGTATGAATTTTAAGGAATTTGCTTTAAAATAAAAGTTGGATTAAAATAAAATGGTAGGGGACATATTTTGGACGACCACTTTGTAACCAATTATTTTAATATGTGACCTTTAAAAAATTAGTTTCCTAATACTCAATAACAAAAATAAATAAAGTTATATTTTTTTAATTTTTATTAGTTAGACAAAGGCAATGGGAAGTTAATATAGTTTATGTAGTTAAAACATGTTTTAGTAGTATTTTTCGCATTTTTATTGTTCACTTATTTTTACATTGACTATGCTTCATTTTCTCTGTTCCGATAAGTATTTTTTAACTGGTGGCGGCCTTTCCAAAAATAATCTTAAACTTAACATAATTTCTAGATTTAACAAAATGCTTATAGCGCGATTCGTACGGTAATGTCCTCGTAAAATGTCGAAGAGGGCCGTTATCAAAATGGTCTGTTAGCGGCTACTTTCTTTCTCTTAACTAGACAATACGCATATATCGTATACGCGTATTGTCTGCTTGGTTCCGCCCTAGAGTAGAACCACTCCATATAGGTACTTCCGTAGATGTCGATTAAGGGATACATAGCTTAGGCTACAGGACAATAGCATTCTAAAATATGGTTGATGTAAGGCTAATGGTAAAATTTAAAAAGTTTGTTTTTTACGCTTCACTACGTTACAGCTGCGAACGTGAAAGGGAACATATGGAGATAGAGAGAAATTAATTATTGGTTAAACCATGAAGAATAAGCAGGTTGTGCTCAAATTATATTTTCTTATAGGACGGTGGCGCCCCCGTGCTTACGGACGACGTTTCCCTGCAAGTTTTCATGGAGCATCTGAAGAAACTGGCCGTATCGTCCACAGCTTAAAATTTGAATATCCCGCCATCTTATCGCGTATAATCATTTCGCTGATGTCTGTTTTGGTATTGCTAAGGCCTACTTGCATTGATCGGATTTGATTTGATACGGAACTAACTTATCTGTATCGGCGTGAGCGTCGCTACTGTTGAATGACTTGAAAAATGACTTTTTTTGATTGACTGTTGAAAATTTTCAATTTTGAGTGTTACAACACGCAATTTGATAACCTATCCAATTACGCAAAAGCCATAAAAAATTCTTTGACATTGACAAACCTATCATCATCATCCGCAGCCATCGGTGACCGCTGGGTATAGTCCTCCTTCCGTCTACGTCTTCTGACAAACTTGTAGTTATATTTATCCCGTAAACATGCAAGTGAGCTTTAGTAGGCAAACAGGCATACGGCTCACCTGATGCGTGCAGTCATCGCAGTCACTAGATATGTCACTTTCGCAACGGCGAGCCAGATTGTTTTCCCGCCCTTTAAATATGGTATTAGAATTGGCTTCACCCTCACCTTACGATATTATGAAGATTTTGTGTCAAAATGCGAAGACACATTCACTTGTCACTTAAAAAATTAAAAAAAAACAATATACTAAACTGCGATGATTTGGATATTCGGAGCCAATTTTACAAATACAATGTAAATTAATAATATGGAAATGTTTTTAATATAATTATTCAATATTTATTTATAAGAAGAACATCTATTTTACTTTTTTTTCATTTTATAAATCTATGTACAGTTCGGAATTTAATTCAGACATGTATTACTCGCTGAAATTTAAGGTATTACAATAAGAAAACTAGTATAACTGATTCCTTTGTAAATGGTAAATAAAATCTGGATTGATATAAAAAAACATATTTTATTTGGATTTTCGACACGCTACCTTAGAAATAAATACGAATTATATTATACTTATCTATCACCGACTTATTTGTAACATTTTTGCAGAATGAAGGGTACTTTCTTCTACAAAAATGTTACCAGTAAGTTTGGGTAGGTATACCCAAACTAATAATAAAATTTATGCTACTTTCATAACACCTTTTCTACCCTTGCTAAGTTGGGATCTATATACTTCTATGTATTTATTATTTAATGTATTCGTAAAAAAAATAAAAAATGTGGAAATGTGACATAACTGCAATAGTGTGCTCACAATGGAACCATAGTGTTATAGCCCTAAAAGATATTATATACACATATAACGACGGAATACATATACATATTCCGTTATTAATTTGAGATGTATAAATTTTAACTGACTATGCATTTTTATAATTAGGACCACCACAGTCCGTGCAAAAATACTGACGTAGCAATTATATTGCTAATGTCAAAAACATGTTTTATGTAGTCTCTTAACATATACATATATATATATATATATATATATATAATTCTATACATCAAAAGTTTTGATGACTAAGAGCCATTTCCCATAACTCTGACGTGCGTTGACGTACGTCGAAACTTCATACAATTTCTGCATTGTGTCGACGGACGTCAAAACGACAGAGCGCGACTGAGCTATGTGTGGCATGGCTCCAAGTCATGGATTTAGTAAGTACTTGTACGGAGTACCTACTATTTCCATGCTCTAAGTACATAGAGCTGACGTAGATGCAGTAAACACTTTGTTCTGCCATGGCAATATGCATGCGTTCGTAAACGCTGATTGTTCGTTAATGTCCAATCTTCTGAACACCGAAATCTAAATTTCTGAACTAGATAGAATTGTACTTAAAATCACTAAACTCTGAGGAAGCAATTAAAATTCCGATTTCTGCGTAGGTATATAAAATTGTTAAATTTTATAGCTTAATTTTGGCGCGTGTACATCAGTTTCTAAACCAGGCGGAAAAGCGTACATCAATGTTATATCTGGTATAATAACCACCGATGCACCAGTAGTCAACGTATCAATGTTCAGTTAGTTTAATTATAAATTTAATTTTTATGTCCATTTTTCATTTTTCCATCTATCCCACGACCTACTTTGTCACAATAAAAATATTAATTTATAACACATTAAACTTATTATAATATAGTTTAAAAACATGCCGTTTGGCAATAATCTAAGCAATTTATATACATAGACAAATGACTAATTAATAAGTCGCCAAATATACAATTAGCTTACAAGTGTCAGACACTTCGTTAAAAGCCCGGATTAATCCTTTAAATATCATTGCATTGATATGAGAATTTTAACATCGACCTTTATTTATGGTTACATAGGGACATCCGATCGGTAGGGCAAAGGAAGTGGCCAGAGAGAACACATAATAATGAAAAGTAAGCACTTCGATTGCCATATAAAATAATAAATTAACTGAGATGTTGGTCATGCCATGCTTTTAGGCGGCTTGAACAAAATTTGACAATAAATTTGTTGTTTTTTTGTTGAAATTTGTTAACAATAACACACTCGATAAGAAAATAATAATGTATTCTACACAAAGTGCCGAAGAATGTCTAGTCAACCTTGTAATAAGACTGTACATTTTTACCAGCCTTACAATCAGTAGTATTGTAGTTGTTCCCATATTACCATTAACTTCTCTAGGTCTAGTAGTAATATGGGACATTTTTTCTATCCCATGTTACTATCGGCTAAACATTCACCACACCTTGTTGTTTATTAAAAATCAGTTTTTGCATTCACATTATCAATCAATTATCTCATATCAATGTCGTATACTCCAATCAGCTAACAACTAAACAACAGCAAACAATTACGAATATACCAAGATATCACACACAAAGGTCCAAGAGCATAGACAACTCATTTTTTAGTTAGAAGCCCATATATAATGACCACTAGCACTATGGTCAAAATATACTTGATGTATATGGTTCAAGAGTTTGGAGGTCAATTGAGGAAACGGATGGACATCTTCTGCTCGACATCTGTTCTCTCCAGTGCCCGGCAGAACTCCTCGAAGGATATCATCTGGTCGTTGTTGGTGTCAGCTTCGAGGATTGTCCGCTCCGCAATACTGGACAGCTGCTCTTCACTGAAAATGATAACACAAAGTGTTATAATTAAAAACATTAAAGTAATTATATAAAAATAATTCCTCATGTGGAATAAAACACACACAACAATTTTTTTGCACTATTCATGAAATGGTTTGCCATTGCCTTCTCCATAGCACACACAAGTTGATAATCGACCAGAATGCAGGTTTCCTCATGATGCTTGCACGATGACACCGGAAGCAAGTGATCTTGATGAAATATCTATTTCTGTTACTCAAAATATATTGTCATATAACTTGTCCATATATTGATTCTCATAAACAATGTTAGTGTTCGTTAAAATTTTGGTAATTACTAAAATCAATTCCTTGACTAATAAGTTCTCGCGCGGCCCGATCAGACTGTGATCTATGATCCTGTGTCTTTATTATCTCCTGGCTCAAAGTGTTAATGATAAAAAGATGACATGAACCAACTTATCACGATTTAATACAGATATACTGTAATCTTTAAAGCTATTGATTATTACAATCAACCACAAACAACTCAATTATCCAAAAATACATATTTTTTATTATTATTTTTATGAATGACTAGATGTTGCCTGGGGCTTTGCTCCAATTGGAATTTTGAGATAAAATATAGCCTATAGCACTATTGAATATTGTACCTTTCTAATGGTGAAAGAATTTTTGAAATCGGTTTGGTAGTTTCGGAGATTACTCACCTCAAACATACAAATAAATGCTTACCTATTTATAATAATAGTATAGACAGCATAATCATTACCTGATATTTGCTCCAACCATCATATGAAGGATCGCCAGCAGTTCATCCCTGGAGATTTTGCCATCATTGTCCAAGTCATACATGGAGAATGCAACTACAAATGAGACAGTAGAATTTAAATATGTTATTTGATTTTATTAAGACATAATATATAAACCATTAATATTGTAGCTCTAATTAAATGACTACTCTATTGAATTGGGTGAAACTTATAATACATGTATTGTATGTAGTCACTAAGTAAAAAAATTATATCGTTTTTTTATTTATACTGCTATTAGCTTAGCTTTATTTTGTGAATAGAAAAAACAGTGTTCAATAAAATAGGTTCTTACATCGCAATTTCTCCTCCCGACTATTCAATTTGTTTTCTCTATTCTTCCTTATTGGCCGGAAATGGGATAACACCCTCATGAACTGCAGGAAGTTAACCCTATCATCATGGCTTTCAGCGAAGAATGAGTGAACGATGCGTTCACTGAGCGGGTTGATGGCGAGCTCTGGGATCCGCAGGAAGTCATCCCTTGACAGAGTACCACAGTCATTCTTATCTAATGACGTGAAACGAGAGTACAAGCGCTCAATTTGATTTGGTGTAACTGAAAAAAACCATGCAAGACTGTAACACTACAACCATACTTCTGTTCTGAGCTGTGTAGGATCTTCACATTGAATTCCAGAGATTAGTTCCTTTTTTAATTTACCTAAAATATCAATGCTAAAAGGCCTCCTCTCTATTTCACCATTTACCTGATGGTGCGACAGACAAGAATAGGCGCCGGAAAGAAATAAATGGCGAAGCTCCTTACATAAATTAAAGAAAGCCTTAGCTTACCTAATACATATTCTGTCTGTATACCAATTATAATAAAAATGGGTAACATATATATAAAATTTACTTACATCCGGTTTCTTCTTGAATTTGTGCTATTTCCTCCTCCCGCAATAGTAATGAAGATTTGTTCCCCATTTTGAAACAACACTTATGACCTTCTAAAGCAGCTACACGACCTTCTATTCAGCTACTGGCCTTTAGATTATGTGCAGTTTGTGCATGCACCGAACAATAATTGATTTTTCACGACTTATCACCGCAATAAAATTGATCTGAACTTAGGTTATATTACGCATTACACGAAATTCATGGATACTGCACTCAAAGATTGTTAATTTATGTTCGTTTATTGGCAATAATAATTCAAAATTAATTGACCTTTGAAATCATCTGATAAAATAACACAACAATAAACTTTGACACATAATGACGAAATCGAAAGAATCATCAAGTGACATAATGAAATGACATTTATTTTTTATTGACATTGACGGTTACCAGCTGACTATCATTTGTAAGAAATGTTGCGTTCGTATCGATTAAAAAATATAACGATAATTTAATAAGGTTATACATAATAATACATTTTATTTGAAATAAGAAGGACAAAAATGTATTTTGAAAATTATAATAAACTAGCAGCCAATCCAGGCATCGCTCGGGTACAACAACAATAAATAATTCACCTAAACCTTCCTCAGGAATCCTATTTATAAGAAAACATAAAAAAACCCGTAACAGATAGACGCAAAAGAGGTACTTATTAGTAAGGATAGCTCACAGATATAAAAACATTACAGGCATAGCTTACTATCGTATTACGATAATGTAGATAACGTGATGTGCTTTGTATAGAGCATGGCATTAACAGGTACTCCGTACTCCAAATACGTACTAAAGCCGTGGTAATAGAGTAGGTATATTACTATTTTCAGGTTTCAAAAGTTACAACGGTTGCTAAGTTACTGAAGCGATTTACTGAAAAAAGTTTCGATGCTACGACTGACTGTGTCATAGTGAAGGGTATAGTGGCGATTTATAAACAATCTTATTTATCTTATTTTTAATAATTAAATTTACAAAAAAAACTGCAAACATGAGCGTTTCGAAAGTGCCGTCCGAATTTTTACCGGATAAAAGCGGAGAAATATTGCCATTGGATCCTCTAATAGAAGTCAATGAAAATGCTGTTGATCGCCCATACGAAGAAGGCGATTTCTTGGAAATATCACCAAGAATATTCAGTGTTAAGGACATCAAAGATAAAATGACTATACCTTCTTTGAATAATGCCATTTACGAACTGGGTGTGGTAAATTTGTGCTGGCCGGAAATTACGGAACCTGTATTTGAAACTCGTACGTGTTTTCCCAAGAGTTATTATACGAATTCCACTAAAGAACGTCTCCTGTTGGCGTATGCGGAAAATTTCAGGCGACAATTTAAATTTCATTACAAAGGAAGGAAACCTTTGCTGCTACAAGCTCCCAACGAGTGTGGTTTACAGGTAGGTCCTACACAACTTTACTTTCTCACTTAGACAACAGATGGCGACTCTTCCATAGAGAGCGTCGTTAAATTAATAGGGTACCATTTTTTTTTCATTGTTTATACACGACTGCCCTGTTTGTTTGTCTGCTGGGTCACTATAGCTTAACATACGGATAGATCGAGTTTAATTTTGTTCGAATGTTTTTAGGGTATGTATACTTCGTGATTTTTAAATAAGAGATTTGAGAGATACTGTTGGATAGTTCACTAAGGTAACTAAGGTATATTCGCCTACTTGCCCCTAGAAGGCGGTAGGTAGTCGTAGCAGTAATGTCAGATGCCTTTAGACTTTAATGAAACCAGCACCAGTGTTAGCAATACTACACAAGTACTCGACAAGAAATAATAAGTGATCGTGTAAATAGTTTATTTCTTTTTATTTTATCAATATTTCAGGTTTTATCTATATTTCAGAAAATGGTGTGTACCTCAATAAGGCCTACGAAGCTGTGTTACCGAGGCACAAATACCTGGCAAGGTGTTGCATCACTGGTTTCCGACTATTTCGACTACGAGCCTCTGACGAAACCTATGCTGCACGTGAGTACTTTTATTATTTTCAAATAGATATACGAAAGGAACGCGAGTAAGACTTATTTAATTTCAGTTATTTGTCAAAAGATGGCGGCTTTATTTTCAACAAAATAATTTTAGCATATTGCTTAGGTACGTCGATAGGCTTTTTAACACTGACGTTACACTGTTGCACTGTGGACGCCATAAGAGGTTTAATCTCGGAAACACTCCTAGCGGTTCTGTTCGCACGACACGCCAGGCATGTTTTATTGTTTATTAGTTCAACACGCTATGCTCAATTTCCCGTCTGGGTGTATAATTACTTATCTCGAAATGTAATTTTGGAAACATTATTTTTAGCCAGCTGCAAGGTAAGAGTTATTAATGTTTTGGTTGAAAATGGGAAACTTCGGGAATGTAAAAATGAAACAATTTTGCGTTTTAAAGTTCAATCAAGTTTAATTATTCAACATTTTCGAGATCACAAACTCTGTGACAAGAGAATTATTTAATAATCCAAATTTTTAATTTTGTACAAAATATCATCTCTCGAATAATTTCAAGTACAGCTAATATAATTAACATGAAATGCAAATCAATAATTCTATCTTCGGTTAAAAGGAGACACAATTTTTGAACTTTCGCCCTTCATATTAGATGCAATGATGATTTTGCAACAGACCCTACCATTGGACAATCTCTTATAACGTTAATACACTCTATTAATTAGGAATGTACTTACAATATTAATAATCTCTCAATAATTTATAATTTTGATCACAGTGTCCTTAACTGTTAACTTTAACGTATTATACAATTCCGAGTCGAGACATGACAATGTCAATAAAATACTGAGCAATAGAAAACAATTACACAACGACAGCCTAGCGCTAACGGAATAGATCATTTATATCTTAACAATATACCTTGCACTATGGCGTTGGCACAGAAGAGTGCATCCTATCGTATTTGGTTTCGCTTGTCGCTGTGACATGCGATACATCGCCTCGCGTCTTATAATAGTGAATCAGCCTTCACGACACGACATCTTCAATAACGATCGTTATATTTAATTTTATTTACACCAACTTTGAGTAAGTACAGATTGGTAATAAGTTACCTAGACGTTATCGATGGTAACGCCGGCCGTGCAGGCAGACAGGACGTCGTGACTTAGTTTAAGTTTGACTTGAGGTAGAACATAGGGGATCCGACTATAAACTATAGTAAGGGTACAACTAGGAATGTAATTGTAAAATGGCAACATACAGCTGAACTACTTATATCCTAAACACGTAACAGTTGTGTGCATCAGAAAGTAATATCGACTGCAGATAACATTTATTTTTACAGCGTTTAATACACATTAAATATTTAAATCTGTTATAGACTCGGAGATAGTCAACTAAGACGTCGACGCCCGCTCGGTGGGCGGTCGACGTCGATTACATCTAAATAAGTCTTAAATTAGAGAAAGTAATGCATAGCTTTCCTTTTAGAACAAAGAAATTACGCAGATTTGGCTACACATATCACAAGTGAACGCTTACTGGCGACGACATGACTATGTACATAATTGAAGTATATCCCTGTAGGTCGGCGCGGAGGCAGGTCCGCTTTACTTGCGGCGCGCGGCGTGGTCGTGGTCCTGTGCGGCGGGCGCGGCACGTCGCGCGCGCAGGTTGTGCAGCAGCGCGCGCAGCTGGTGCACGTGCATGCGCGTCACGCTCGGGTCGCCGCTGGCCTCCAGCCACGCCAGGAATTTGTCGCCGTGCTCCAGTGCCTCCGCCGCACCAGACTCCCACTCGCAGTTTTCCACTTCCACGCTTTTCACCTCCTTTACTGAGCTTTGATTGCTGTTGTTAAACAACAAATTGTCTAAAACGGTGCGAGCTTTGGCCTGTTGCCTCCCGGACTCATGGCTCCTGTCCGTGGGAGGCTCTTTGTTTTCCGTACCGAGTTCTGGACTGACGGCGGGCTCCGCCAGTCTCGGCTCCTTGGTTATGGGATGGTTGGGTTCAATTGAGTTCGCGTGTTCACTGTGAACGTGAGATTGCACTGGGACTGATGTGAGGGCCTGATCATCTTCGGGCTTCCTTTCTTTTGTCAATTGTGAATATAAAATATTTTCGGCAGTTTTTTCCTTTGGCACTTGAGACGCTGATTTGTGTTTGTCTTCTGGAAGAGGCATCGCCCCACCGAATTGTTTGTAATATTGCCATAGCCAGGAGTTTCTGTTGTAATCTAAATGTGAGGTGATGGGTGCTGCGGGCACGACCGGTTTGGGCGGTGTGGCGGGTTCAGTTTTTCCCAGTTGGAGTTGGTGGGCAGTCGTCGTCTGCGCAGTCAAGTCCAGCATAGCTTGTTGTGTTTTTAGCCAATACCAAAGAGTGTCATCTACCGGTTGTCCAGCAGATGAGGGTGTGCTATGATGACTGGATTTAGATAAACTCGTCCGGTACGGGTCCGAGTGGTGGTGAGATTTACTCCTATGCTTGGTTTCATTTAAGTTATGTACTCCGTTATGAGCAGGTTTGGGTGATCTTACAGAGCGCAGAGCGCGACTAGCCGGTTGAGCAGAGAGCGTGGAGAGACCCGGGTTTAATTGAGCAAGTAGGGATAAATTGGTTGCGATTTCGTTGAAACTGAGACCGAGATGAGAATGCGTCAGGCCAGGCAAGTGCGCTAGTCCTGATAGAGGGCTGATAGCACTCATGGAGACGCTGGCCCCGGGGTCCGGGCGGCGTTCGCGTGGCACGTGCGGGGTAGGGGAGGACTGGGCGCGCTTGGTGGTAAGTTCCACCGGTGCATCGGCCGGCGGAGTGGTCTGCAGCGGGGGGAGGGTGACCGGCGCAGACGATGTGGGTGTGGTGAGGTCGAGGCCGGCGGTGGCGGGTGAGGGGGGCGCGGCGGGGGACTCTGTGCGCGCGCGCTTGTCGGGCGGCTCGCCGTCGTTGCTCTTGTCGGTGTCAGGGGAGGAGAGGCGTGAGGTCATGTAGCGCAGCTTGTCCTCGTTCTTGCACCAGCCGCGCAGCGTGGATTCAGGCACGCCGATGTCGCGTGCCACTGACGCCTTGGACTCGCCGTCGTTGACGCGCTGGATGGCCTCGATCTTATCGCCTGGCGTCAACGCGCGCATCGGACGTTTGCCTTTCGTCGCCATTTTACCGTCTCGCTTCCTGTAACAAACAAAAATCCATGGTAAACCCAATTATACTAACGCCTTTGGAATTGACCTCTATCGTCTTAAAAATCTTCCCTCCACATTCCAAGCTAGTAAACAATACGTCAATGCCCGAACATAAATACTGCAGCGATAATCCAAGGTGATAAACGACGCAGAATCAAATTGCACAAAACATGCGGCTGGTCGTTCACCCTCATTATTTCAGATGCGTAATAAAATTCAAAGTTACACAATAAAAATATTGTCGCTGCTGTAGGTTTCATACACAACATTTACATTAACGTGTCGACGGGGAACTGTTTACCCAATTCGCTATAAAGTTACGAAAAGATAAACAAAAAGAAGACATAAAATTATGACCTACGACAACAGTAGGCGGCAAAAGTTGTCGGGTCGTTGACACGGTGACCTTGCCGCCAGTGCCGCGCCTCACTCGGTCAGCGAGAGATGGCGCCACCAACACGGTTGCCATTTTTCGCGTTTGTTTTTCTCAAAAGAGTAAATAAAATAGGACAATTTCATTTTGTTGATTTTAAAAAATATGTTGTTGGAAATATGTATTTTAAATTATATGAAATAAATATTATATTTGGAAGCAATTTTCACGGAATATTTTTGTTTGCATTCGGGTAAAATGCGGAAATCTTTTTTGAATTTTTTGGAATTGTAGGTACTTGTGATTGTAGCTAGGTAGGTATAAATAAAGAGAGAATCGGACAATTATTGTTTTTTAATCTGATCCTTTTTTCATCCGATGAATTAATCTCAAATCTTATTTTTACATTGTAGGTACAATTTAAATTAGATGTTGCACAATATTTACTTGCCTTCGGTCCGTAAATAAGGTTACCGGTTTTTAAAACCGAAAATAAAATATGAAAATAATAATGATATATTACTTTATTGTACTGTATACAAATTATTAATACATAGGTGATTATAATTTTTTTAGTTATCAATTATTATGGAATATTTCTAATTATTTGACGATCTCGGTAGCGCAGTGGTAAACTGAACCGAGAGGTCCCGGGTCGATCCCCGATCGGGTTATGATGGTAAATGATCTTTTTCTGATTGGCCCGAGTTTTGGATGTTTATCTATATATTTATATGATATAAAATATAGTATCGTTGAGTTAGTATCCCATAACACAAGTCTCGAACTTACTTTGGGGCTAGCTCAATCTGTGTGATTCGTCCTAATATATTTATTTATTTAATTTTTTTTTTCAAGCCTGGCTACAAAATGTGCTATGACATGACTGCTACGAAAAAATGTATAAATACTTTTTTATGTCATTATTTATTAAATATGGAATACTAGCTTGCCCGCGGCTCCATCCGCGGCAAATAAAGAAGCCTATGTTTGACCTCGGGGTATAGTTACATCCTTACATCATTGAAATGGTTTTATCTGTGAAAGCGTAAATCTGTGCATTTATCATACAAGTATGGATTAAAACAAAACTCTTGGTCAACATTACTACAACTATTGTCAACGCTTCGCGGCTTCACAACCCCGAAAGACACCGGGAACATGCAGAGAAGAGATGAGAGAGATACTATTGTCAATGCCAAGGTTTAGATATTCAAGCTTTTCAGTTTAATCGTAAAATTTGGGCAATATTGAACTTGCAAGCTTTGAATACCGACACATACAAGAACAGAGATGACACAATATAAAATTTGATTAAACGTTGGTTTAATTATGTTTCTATCAACTACTGTTTGCAGTCAGCGGTATTTTTGTCATTCACTCGGTTTCCTACCTACCTACTTAATTATATCCCACTAATATTACAAATGCGAAAGTTTACACGGATGTGTGTATGTTTGTTACTCTTTTACGCAAAATCTACTGGACGGATTGTTATGAAATTTGGTACACGGGTAGAATATAACCTGGATTTGTCCAGGTACTTTATCTCGAAAATCTCACGGGAGCGAAGCGCCGGGGTGTAGCTGGTATATAATATTTCAGCAAGAGTTTGTTTCAAATTACAACTTGCAATACTGCATACCTACCTATTTTGCGGCGTATTGGCAATGTCATCAAAAATTGTACCTAATATTATTGGCCATTTTATAAATAAATATGGTCTAATTTGTACAAGTAAATTTGGCCTATTTTACACGTTTCAAAAAGTTATAGTTTTTAAGTACTAAATAAGTGGTACAAGTTCTAGTATAATTTATTTTAGAATTGTAACGTAGACGAAAACAGAACACAGAAAAAACGGTAACCAGTTCGATACTATATTAGCGCCTCTTATAATAACAGCACAACCTAAACTAAAAACAAATGTCCTATGCGAATAGATCAACACTTTGTCACACAAACAAAAAAAAGCTTACTTGCGAGCCGGCGTCACGTGGGTTGTGTTTACAATTTTTGTCAGTCCAGCCGTTGTTGCGGAGTTACACAAGAACAACCAAAAGTAATGCGGGGTGCGCTATGCGCGACACGTGCACAAGTTTCAGTTTCACAAATCCGATCACAAGTCACAGCGGAGAGCGAGGCGCGAGACGTCCGTCGCGGGTCGAGCGAGCCGACCGAGTGGTGATAACGCAGGCCGCGGGCCGCGTCCGCGGCTGGCCTCTCCTTTGTGTCCGTCCTGCACGCCCCCCCCACACCGCGCCTCACCCCCGCCCGGCCCCGCTATCGCCACCTCCGCTCCCTCGTAAACATACCTATCCCGACACAATTAATTATGTACTAATTCCTTGGACGCATCAACTTGAGCAAAAATCTCACCGCCATTTAAACTTTTCCCGTCCTAGCGAAAGTTCTCACCCGCAAGTTTTCTAAGCTCCGTCTCGTGGCCGTCTGCGAAGTACCTTAATAGTTAGCGAGTAATTACTCCGATTCCTCGGCTTTGTTCCTTTCTTTTTCTACGAGATAACAACAAGCGAAAGAAATTGAATTAGCTATATTGTCGTAGCGTTGATGTCTACGACTACGAAATGTCGTAGCTTGTGCTACGAGTAGATCTACGAATGTTTTTATTTTCTTTCGTAGACATTCAACAGTTAAATGCTGTTGGGAATTTTATGATTATTATTTTGAATATATTTTTGTCACAGGTTTATTAATACGTGTATAATTTAAAATGTAGTTTATACTATCTATAAATGCAACATTAAGTAATATAAAGAGGAAGTGTGTGTAATTTTCAAAATTATTCAACCGATTTCCACAGTTTTTCACCAGTAGAAAGCTACCTTATTCCCCAGCGACGTAGGAATTTATCTCGATATTCCCGCTGAAGTGATACCATAGGACGCAGCCAGTTCATGTTTCCAGTTATTTAACCATTCTAAACATTTATTTCATGTCTTATTAGACAGATTTTCTGAATATCTTCGTTAGGTCGTACGGCAGTAACTAATGAAACATGTTCTAGATTCAGGCAGTCAAATTTGATGTGCCATCGAGAATTTAGATTATCAGAATTCCATTCTCGATTGCCATCCTACTCAATGTTGTTTATCGTGTGATTTCGCTTAGAAAACGGTCAGACGATGAGAGAGGCAGACTACTTTTAATATTGTATGGTAATAATTATATCTGGGTTTTAAAATATAGACTCTGTTACTGTTAGAGATTGTTATTGAATTATTAAAATACTGTCCTAATGTATTAGCTAAAGAGGTGATGACGAAAAAAATCAATAAAAGATTTAAACGAGCAACTTGACGTTGCCTACTCAAATTTTTTTCACTGCACCACAGATTATATAATACCTGCACTGTATGTGTGATTTTTTCTTATTGTTAAATCTACCTTGGATTGGCAGGATTACTCTCATGTCAAGAAGTAACTGGCCATGCGTGTATGGTAGTCTCTGCGGGTCCACTCTCCCTAATAAGGCCCTCTCGACATTTTTTTGTCGCTGGAACTCGTTGTGACGAACCACAAATAGATTTTTTTGAGCTAGGTCTGAGAAACGCCAAGTACTGGCGTTAGATATATATGGGGAACGTTTCATTGCACCCTCTCTCACTCATCAGTTTTATATATAACTTACCTATTTGGTGATAGACTTGGAGAATTTCTTTTCTTAACAAATTTTTTGAGTGTTTTGCCGTTTATATCCGCAGCCATTGAGCATCGGAGCCCAGGGTCCGATATCCGTGTTGACATTTGTTTATTGTCGGCATTGTTTTATAGTTTACTGCATTTTGTATACACTAAAATGCCATAATTTTCGCTGATCCGCTAATGCTGTTGATCCACTAATTTCTCCAACCAAACCTCGCTCGGGCAGGTATAATTTATACACTTGTAAAAAAGAATTTGCCATCTTGAAACTCGTCATTACGACCAACAGTCCTTTGTGTTCTTAAGAACCGCTAGCGTTGTAAAGATCACGCGCAGGCTACTATTTTTTACGATGCCATCGCCGTACGTACTTCGTACAGTAAACAGTTCGTCGAACTACGTGAATCTATTGCAAATTCGCCTGTATTACCGCGGAATAGAGGTTTATGCACGGTGAGTTTATAAGTCAACTGTACCTTAGTACCGCGCCCGTAAGTTCGTATTATAAACTATATCATATTCCTGGCTGAATACGTTTGTATCGAGCCAGAAAAGAATACCTTTGTTTTTTTTACCATTACGTTTATTTTCTAAGCCGAATCACATTTTAACAAGGTAAACCCTTTATACTTTCTGGATGAGAAGTTCTGTGCAAGTTGTTTTAGTGATAAGGATCTCTTTATATATTGTTATAAATACCTATATAAAAAAATCATTGTTATTTCATAGTGATAGTTGAGATTTCATAATGAATTTAGGTTATTTAAATGTAACGCGTTATATACGGCACACATAAATGAGATAAATTTCAATTTTTAATAACATATATACGTTTTTATACATGTAACACCAGCATTTTCAAGAACTTCATAGTTATAAACAAAAAAAAAAAGGCTAGAGTTGAGTTAATAAATATCAACTGAGTTTGTCACATCAAACATCAAATGACAATCGATCACCGAACTGCATGTCAAGCGCGGTTATTACCACAATCATTACGCTACACATCCTACCTGATCGTATATGAGTCATGTAATACGCTCATCGCATTTAGGAGAAGCTTAATAATGTCTTGCAACTACAATAGGCCGTGAAGAGGGAAATATGAATGTGTACGTTCACATTTTGTTTTAGCTGTAAGCATATCGTTGTCACTGACAGGTCTATAAGTAGTATAGTTTTATATCTTGCGATCCATGCTTCCATACTAGTATTATAAAAAAATAAATGTGCTTTTTGACCGTCAAAACGGGAGCAACGGATTGAGGTGATTATTTTTGTGGAGAGCTCTAGTGTCATAGGCTATTTTTTGCCGCGGCCGGAGCCGCGTGCAACAGCTAGTACTGTTATATATGAAGATAAAGCTCTAAAAGTGCTTTCTTTGACGGGCTAAAATCAACTTATATACGAGAATATGCCGGCGCTATTTCTTGGTAGCTGTATTACAGCTGTGTAGTCAGCAAGCAAGCAGACACTGACAGGGCCGTGGCAGTAGGTACGACGGTGTTTTCGCCAAGCGAGGCCACACAAAGGCTCTCGCCGCGCCACGATTTACGACGCGTCGTCCGCACTGTATTTTGGGCATTGCCGATGTTCCACAGAGCGGTTGTATTGGACGCGGTATTAAAACTAAATGCTGTATTGATGTTACTCAGCTTGACTATATGTGATTATACCTGATGCCTTGTCTGTATTACTTGGTATTATATTTTTATTTTTGGGCATACGCATATCCATATCCATGAGTGATATTGGCCGCATGTGGTACAAATAGTCTTATAAATGCAGTGTACAACTACTTTAGCGTACGAGATGAAAATATAAAGAATATTGTATTGTAATTTGGGTTTGACATTGTTCATTTGCCCCGAGCTGTTAAATGAAATAAATTTGATAACGATTCTATAGTCAAGTGGTGAGTGAATAGGCATTTTTTGAGCTTGCGTGTAACAGACTTCAGACCTCATCTTCGCTTTCCATCAGGATAGATTAATTTGAAACGCACTCAAATTATTAATGAAGAAAACGTAGTATTATAATTGTTAGTTAATAATATTGTCGTTACTATATTTTGAGCATAGGTAATGTTCCATCGCGGTTGTAATAATTTTAGTATTATTAATATTGCCTGAGCTCTGACCTGACAAATAGGCTCCTAAGAATTTGGTAAAATAATCACCACATGCCACATCCAATTTACCCACATCCGTCCACACGGTTCTCTAGTGATTTTGTTATCGGCGACGCGGCGCGCGGCACCCCCCGGCGACATCCGACGCCGCGCGCCATTACCTACCCCCCTCGCACCCCCTCGCGGCCACCCCCCTCGCCCGACTCATTAGCCCGATGGCGCGAGACCGGCTGCACCGCTGACGCCGCGACTTGAATTTTTACACGTTATAAGTATGTTGGCAGGCAGCCGCTCGTTAGGTATAATTGCCAATAGTGACCGGTCGCGAACGTGCCCTCATGACTATAAACAGACTAGCGATGGTTGCTCATCTTTATACACGTACTTACCTTTATATGACTATAAGTTACTCACGCATTGTTTGTAGGTGCTATCTACTCTGCATAATTACCTACTGATTATTTAGAATATGTACGAGTACCTATAATTGAACTATGTGCTGTAATGTACATTTTTGATGTTATGTCTCATGTTGATAGATGCAAATCGCAATTTCGTCCTCGGGTGCCACCAATAATGTTGCCTAAATGATGACTGTTATATGATTATTTGTAAAGTAAAAGTAACAATTTGCATTTCGCCCCCGCAAATTTGTGATTTCACAAAGTTTCGATCGTAGTTTCTAGCATAGTTTAATATGTTTGCTTGTAGAAGGAACAACTACCGTATTGCATGGTCGTTAGCCAGCAGCTATTTAATAGGCTAAAAAAGTTGATTCCTTTGACGTAGCTGATGCTGCTGGATATCAAACGGATGCCGGTCGCCGCTTCGATCCATAAAAAAGTAAAGCCGGTTACAACGCTGAAGATCCGAGCGATTGACCGGCGTAACTGTCAGAGACTATGGCGACGGGTATTTCTCTCGCTAGTTAACTACGCAAGATTATACTGATTGCAAGAAAACCGTGTGATTCTGTGCTGTGCTGACTGGCTGTTGTGAAAAGTTAAGACGGAGCGCGTTGGTGATATTTTCTGTCTACACCACAGACAGCTTCTTAGCCATAGAGCGTTGGAGCTCAGGGTCCACTTCCTTATTTTGTCTCCTTTACTTCAGTTGTTAGACTATTAGCACGCATATCGTTGTCGACGACATGAAGCCAGCAGTCAGCGCATCCAGAGTTTGCTTCTACAGGGTGACAGTAAATTAAATTGCAATAGAGTTATAGATGATGTGAATGCCTGAACCAGGCTAGAATTTTATTATTAAACGAACTTGATATGTAACGATTTCTGGCATGCGAATGGCTTTAAAACTCGACATTCCAGTCACTGGTATCCTTGCCAGAAATAATTACGGCTCCCCGGAAATAAAGACGCATTGTAGACAATTGAATGGTCCCCGCAATGCGTCTTTATTTCTGTGTTTGGTGTTAATAAATAAAAGTCAATAAGCGTCGCAATTATCGCGAGTGCGGGGCCGCTGCGAGGCCGCGAGATAGCGCGCCCCGCGACTTCTGTCGAGGACTGCACGACGTTGTCCCCATTTATACGAAACCAGACGATGAGTCGCGATTCGAAAATATCACATGTATGAACGTACGCGTCTGTGTCCTGTATAATCACTCTATTAATATACAACGTGAACGTATTTACGAAGATTATACTTTTGGATTTTCGGAGAAGCATTGTACTGCGTCGCATCACATTGCGTCGTGAACTTTTCTCAATGAGGATGTCGCGAGCTAAAATAATGAGCAAACGCACGTCGCGTTTAAGATGTCAGAACTTGTGCGTTCATTTTTATTATTTTGATGGTACCTAGGTAGTTATTTACATCAATTAAACCTTTTTTTATCATCTGTGGAATTTAACCGTATTCAGTTAAAATGCATGGTCTTGTCTGGGCATCTACAAATTAGTTATTTTTATGGGCAATATAGATGTCAGTCAAAATTTTGTTAACTACATAGCAAAATTTTCTACTTTATAATATTTATTGCTTAGCACCCGGGTGCGATGAAATTGTCACCTGGGTAGTATATATAAAAACCTGGTTAAGTAGCGGGTAATGTTTAATAATCATATAACAGTTTTAATTATGTTATTCTTCCTGAATCTGAATTTGTAAGTCTGTGAATAGATTTTAAAACTACTATAGAATTGGCTACGATTAAATTAGCTTAACTAAAATCTGGCATTTCAGTTAGGAAAGGGAACGAGAATAGATTGTGTTTAAATAAATTAGGTTTGGCTATCTGACCACACACTCAGACGAATACATTTCTCCCGCGATAACACAGTCAGAGCTTAGACTTGGATGTATCTAGTGACTTGTTATCAGCTACTTCGGTCTTAGGATCGATCATTAATTATGTTTTCTCTGTATTTCAAAAGGCAGATTACTTATTGGTCGTGTCTATATTATAGACCAAGAGATAAATTGGACACTAAAATGACCACGCAACTTGAATAGTGGCTAAAACGAGAGGGAAATGTGATAATAAAATCAATTTGACTGGCCATTATTACTAAAAGTTTATTTTGCGTCACATCACGCATGTCTCAGTACTCACAGTACAGTCAGATGGTCAGTAAAAAGGTAAGTTGATAAATCTGTCATTACACTTTAATCATTCTTTAAAAAGAATATTGCACGCATATTTATGTTCAATGTCGAGCGCGTTCGTAAACGAAACGTCAGAGGAACAGCCCAGGGTCAAAGATATTCCCAAACTTGTAGGGTGTACTTATGCGTGGTCGCGCTGCGCTGGTCGTAATCGTAAGTACCGGTTGTTAGGCGACGGCGACGGTGTCAAAAGGGCCGCGAGACATGGCCGCGGCAGCGAGGTCGCTGTATGCACGCGATGCAATCACGGACCTGGTAACTAGATGGAGTCTTGATAGTTACTCTCAGTTATTAAGTTTTACTGGCCCACTATCTGTTGTTGAAAACTGTATCAAAATCAGCTTGTTGGGTAAATCGCGTTTGACAGACGCGACTCGGGGGACTTCACGGTGTGCAGCAGTTTCTAGGTAACCTATTCCATGGTATTTCTGGTGCTGTATAAGACACATACACCATAAAGAGGTAAACTTATGGAAAAAATCTCTTGGAGTTTGACAATTTTATATGTTTCTCAGCTCCCGGATGCGATGCAATGACACGACTCGCGGCACCAATCATGAGTGTCGTAAACCGCGAGGTGACTTGTGTATCCTTGATAACTCAGTCGGCTGTTCTGCGCCCATTAAAATGCCTTTTTAATAAAAAATGGGTAGGTACTTGATTTTGACTGAAATCGTTTTGGTTTTTGTCTATACTCTGTATCTAGGTATTTTAAAATATTAAGGATATCAATGGCGAATCCACGCTACGAATATAGGTAGTTATTATTGAAAAATAATGTGTTCAGTGAGACCTCACACTGCACATTCACCTTCACCTAGAATCCATTCGGAAGTGAAGAAACAGAGCTAAAGTTTAAAAAAATCATGTTTTGTTTTCTACATATGTACTTACATATCTGAGTACATATATAAGTGGAAAAAAGTCATAGAGAGCATTCAATTTGTCTAATAAAAAATCATATCCATGCAGTAAACCGTTGAGGAGTTCCCACGTTGGAAGCAGTTACTGAGTGCACCATCAGATTATGCTTATCATAAGCATTGTCATACAAACTAAATGTCTATACAAAGTTTGAGCTCAATCGGTTGAAGATTAAGACGGACATAGCGACATATACATTGCAAGTAAACAGAATAAAAGCTTGTAAAAATGGATGGTTTTTTTCCGCGAAGCCCAGTTTTGGAGAACGATGACTCGCGTAATGGACCGGGGTGGTCGAAATCTGCGCAGGTAGCAGAATTATTAACCGAAAAATACTGCGTGTACAGAAATTCTATATGTAAAAAGAGTAATAACGTTTTACATCGAATATTCTTGATTGCTCAATACTTCATCGTCTGTTGCCCCGGTACTAATACGAATGTAATAAAGCTGTAGATTTGTTTGTATAAATGTGTTTAAGTTTTATTAAGTTTTGAATAATTGTGTGAAAACTGCTTGGAAGTTTCATGATTATGTCTATCATAAGATGTAATAAGAAGATTAGATTTGCAATGAGTTTTTCTATTAATATTACATGCAATGGATTGTGGCGTTAGCCCGGCTGGCATTCCGATGTATTTTAAGATTTTAAATTTCAGAAACGACTTATATTGGTTTACAAATAAATGAACGGTTTAAAGATTGTCTTCTGTATCCTCACTATTTGGGCCGTGCGCTTATGTCGGCATATTATGAGAAATTACAGATAATGTCTGATGTATCACAAGTTAACGAGCGTTTAATGGTCTCGTCTCTCGGTTGTGGAGCTGCGAATTTACGAACTATTACACAGGCGGAACCCTAAAATTAAAGACTTCTGGTCATAAAACATCTCTTATATCTTCCGCGCAAATAAAATTTCAATACACTTTCACTGCACTGCATCCCTTCTCGATGTTGGACTAGTGTGCAATGGAGTAACTTCAGATATTTGTATTTATGTTGTGAAACTTTAGGAACGAAAATGTTGGAGTTTTGATGAAACTCAATTTATATTTTTTGTTTGGATGAAAATTTATATTACTTAACATAAGCCATTTATCGTCAGATTTTTGTATTATTTTTTATTAATGATGAAATCAAGTAGATTTCTCTGATAACCCGCCCAAAATAGAGTAAATTAAGTATTAATAGAAGACTCTAATCTAAAATACAACAAATATGCAGATAGTGGATACATTATACCTTACATTTCAATCAAAATTTATCGCATTAGGCGTCTTATTGTCTTGATTGAGTCAACTCAAGATGTATTCAATTGTCTAACACGTCAGTTCGGACGAGTCCATCAGGATAACGAAGATTTGGAAGGTTCTCAACGACATTCAATTACCATGACAAAGAGCCGCGCTTCGCCACTGTTCTCACTGAAAGGCATATGCACCCTTTTGTGCAGTTGTCATATAGTTTTTATGGCCGTCTTTTAACGTTTCCTTGTAATAAACAATGGGCGGGTAGGGTCACTGAGGAAACGCGTTCTAACGAGTGCGCAGTTGCAGTAAAAAATTGTATTATTTTAAGTAGACCGCGCGAAGGAATTTTGCCATCAACTGCTTGTCATGTTAGCCCGCATGGACTTCTATGTCACGGTAATAGCAGCGAATTTGCAATGAAAGGATAGGTTGTGCTGTTGACTGTATGCGTATTGTCTTCTCATCTCTTCACACGACTGCTAAAGTATCATGTTACAAATTTTGTTGTTTCCGCGTGGCGTGACCGTTGCTTTGAAGCAGATGTGTTTGGCCATGATAAGTTATTGTTTGAAAATTATCTTACTTCTAAACTAGGAACGGAGTTGTAAAGTTTGCGGTTGGTTTAATTAATATATCATGGCTATATAAATTTTATTTATGAATAACAGCTTGATTCTACTTTGGTTTAGGCAAATATAATTGAGTACGCAAGAATCTGAGATGCGATACTATCTGATGATGATGATGATGTCTGAGTAAGTACAAGTAAGTACTTATTGTAGTAGGTACGTAAGACGTAATGCCATGCCAAGCATTAATATAAGTATTCATAATATGTTAGAACTTGTTGCGCTTCATTCTAGGTATAAATGCCAGTTTGGAGCGTTTACACTAATTAAACCGTTTTATGAGCTTTTGTCGTGTTTGCGATCCACACCGCGCCGTTTATCTAATGGAGGTTTGCGTTGCTTTTCCATCAGAGATGTGCTATGTAACTGTGATGCTAGGATTTGAATTAAACGAAGAGTCAATTGTGGTGTGCTATGGAGATGCAATGGCGGCCGTCTGGAGCTACGTGTCGGTAGAAAGGGTGGTATGACACAGCACATCCGCAGCACTTTTCCATGCCACGCACACGCAGCATACATCCCATCATCATTTTTTTTAATATATAAAAGTTAGAACTCGTTTCCATTTCTTCTTATAGTGTTTCTTAACGAAGATGGGAGAACATTATGACTATGAACTGAAAATGACTTTTGAAGCTACTGCACGAAAAAGCGTCCGTGAAATCAACTTCCCATATTAATACTGATTATATACTTATATTTATACTGCAAGAGGCTTTTCTCATTCTGTTTACATAATGCTATGTTATGTGGACTACGGAATATGATCTGTGGATATCAAACATATCCTTAACAACGAAGATTAGCATATCCCTGGTGGAAAAACACCCTTACTGAAGACTTTAATTTGGTACTTAATTATGGCCCAGATAGTAACCTTTATGTTAATGTCATTATAATAGCTGACGTATAGGATACACGTCAGCTATAGTGAAAAACCTTAATCGTCGTAGGGCTACCATAGAACATATGGCAAAATAAATACCAATATACTTAGCTATTATTCATTCCATTGTGATAAGAAGTTCACCTGAAAAATGTTTAATATTCCTACAAATTACTAATCCCTATACAAGTAGAACAACGAATGTAAGTAACTATATTTAAAACATCTTATCGCTAAACGTTTATCTCTTGGCGGTAATTATGGAGAACCGCTCCGATTCACCGAATTTCGAGAATCCGATACTAACCCGCTATTGTTTGGGACGTTTCCCACCAGTGGGCATCGTGGGCCCTTGCCTTGTGAATGGTTGGATGTAATAAGTGACAAAGCTCGCGTGACGACTGTGCGTCACGTCTCACGTCCGGTGTAAGTATATATTTTTTTTAATTTTTCGCGCGATAATGATAGGCGAATTTTGTATCAGCATATCGTTATGAAAATTGTTTTTATGAATATTCTGATGAGGTATTGAAAGACAGGGCTATAAACTACATTATAATTACAGATTATATTGCCACAGCAAGCTACCCTGTGACTGCCAATATGCCAGCCATCTAAGGGGCGTTCGATGATATTGCTTGTTGCAAGATAATCGCCAATAAGCAATATATTATATCATACATATTATATAATACAATACAGCTACTATAAAGCAATAAATGAAAATGAATAACAATTTTTCACACGAAGAAGAAACATTTTACATAAGAAACAAGTATAAATTAATACATTTATACATATGTATATAAAACCATATAAACCATAAGATATATATATATATATATATATATATATATATATATATATATATATATATATAGATATATAGATATATAGATATATAGATATTATGGTTTTATATAGGTTCGAAGATAAATAAAGTCAATGACCCAATAATCTCGTTTATTAATAAAGGTAGTTTATTTTTCAATAAATTATATCAATGAGTGTACAAATATGGTTTTAATTTATTTATTCATGTACACATGAAACGCGTTTCATCTTGGTACTCATTATAATATACGCGTAAGTATATTATAATGAGTACAAAGATGCTACTCATTTCAATTGTTAGAATATATGTACAATACATGCCGATAAGTGTATTCATAAACGCGGGTGAGAATAGTGCACGTTGTAAAAATCATTTGTTCTCAACTATTTTATGGCGTGGCGGCGGCGCGGGCGCTGTCGGCGACTCAGCGACCGGCGCGCGCGCTTCCCGGAAGTGACGACAATGGGCGCCCGCGGCCAACCCTGTTTATTACAAAGATAACTTTCCAAAATTCGAAGTGCTTACATGTTCAAGGTGATGGCTAGGAGGGCAGGTAGTTGTTGACTGTTTATTAATTACTTTACCGCTGGGATCCTCAGTGGACAAATGTTTACCTACACAATGCGAAAGTACATACAAGCTAATTGCGTTTTCCAAGATCGTAGGTCTAGATTTAGGTAAATATTTGATAATAACTCCTGAATCTCCTACATTTCGTTGTTTTCAAATACCTTGGATCTTCATTCGACAATTTTGTGACAAATCCATTTCAAAATCAATCTATTGAAAGAAAGGGTTCCTTGAAAGATCATGTTTTGATTTTGACCTGCGATTTCTCAATAACCAACAATCAACACCTAAGTTTTCATTACCCCATCACGTAAACATAACACCATGCACGAGCATACTTATATAAAGTGGACCTATAGACGCCCCGCCATAGCTAGGTAACCGTAGGCCTAAAAGTTATGGGGCTTTAACGAAAATTAGATGTATTATTTTTTACAATACTAGATGCTACTCGCGGCAGCGCCCGCTGCAAAAACAGCTTTGTCACTCTCTAGCTTCCACCCATCTCCAGATCAAAACGTACTCAAACAAATTTTCTTGACGTAAAAGAAGGACACACACATTTTTAATGTTAGTTTAGTGGATTCTGGAATAATTATTAATCATGGACCCGTTTTAAGTTTTATTAAATTAAATGTATGTGACGAATTAAAGTCAGCCAGGGCCCCTTATCTTGGGGCCCCGGTGTTATCGTGTAGCCCTACGTTAGCTACACCCAGCTCAGGTTGGTACTAGTAATGATGTGCTAGCAGGGAGTCGACCTCGCGGGCTTCCGGCGAGCTTTCACGCGTCCACACCACACGCCGCGTCCGCTGCGCGCGCGCACCGTGCGTGTCCAATCGTGCGCTGAATTAGACGTGCCACTAATACGGGCTTTCTTAGTTCCTGTATACCTTGTATGCAACTTAGTTGGTTAAGTAAAAACACAGTTCAGAAACTTATATTTTTTTAAAGGCTGACTAGACTCACGACGTGCCTCGTCCTCGATGAGTGCTATAGCTTTGTCGGTCGTCGCGTCGATATGGCGAGACGTTCAACCCTCAGTTTTTCATAACTTCGCAGAGAAAAAGCGTGAATAAGTAAAAATGGCGGCGTCGCGGAAAAAACCCGCGATCCTCAGGTAGCCGGGGATAATGAGGAGCAGGTACCGCGCCGAAACAATGATGACCCTCGATCACGAGTACTGAGACGCTAAATAATGATACTATAGAACTGTTAGGTACTTATTTTACTAACAAATAGACAAATGCCGAACATTTTCGAATATTTGTTAAATCATAAAATGGATTATTTGATGGTACATTTACAAATGTACCGTCATGTAAAAGTGTTAAGTAGTAATACTCTTCATTTGTCAGCTATACCTTCAGACTATTGTTCCAAAAACACTACTACACCCATATTAATATTTATCGACTTTTTTGTTTCGTATGACTTTTCCATTCTCATTACATTACTTAATATAAATCTACAAATGAGCCCACCGTTATAATAATGCTACAAGCGTCTTTTTTTTATTCGCTTTACGATCCGCGGTCCTCGAACAGCTTGCTTTCACGTTATAATCTATAAGTTACACTTCTGTTCCCTTAACATTGTTATACCCAATGTAAGAATGTTCAAATGAAGCCACTTTGTCCGGCCGATAAACGGTTGTAATGACATTATTTACGCATGAATAGTCGCTGATCTTTCTGAACCCTCGCAGGTCCACAATCAGACCCTTTTGTTGTAGAACCTGCTGATATGACATCATTTGGATGGTATTTTACGAAACTAGTAAGTTTTAAACAGGTTATACGTACCGACGATTGTTAAATTGTTAATGGGACCACATATTGGATTATAGATCAAATGTGCTGCTAATATGAAGTAATAAATATTAGATTTTTGAATTTTAGGAGTTTAGTTTCGGTAACTTACTTTTAACAGAGCTGCTATACGTCACTATAATAATATCCTATTGAAGTTGATCCTATAGCTTGTGTATTTTTCTAAAATCATTGTCACAATTATTTCGGCCATAAGAGCCGAAATGTCTTTTCATTAATTTAACGGGACATTGAAAGAGACAAATTGAAAGATATTGAAAGAGACTTGCGTTATGACAACTAAATAAACGATATTTTATCTACTCCTGCCTTTTACAATTGCCAAACATCCAAGACCAAAACTTCAAGATCTTATTTCATCTTGACCTCAGCCCCGAATGAAAAACAGGACTAGGCCATAGAGGCGTCACAGATAATCCATACAATTCTCAAAATATACCTACTTTAAGATTGTGTGGAATGAAGAACAAGTAATCAAAGATTTCTGCCTTCACAGACCACGCAGCCTCTCTTGCCCTCAATTACATGGACGATTGATGATGCTCATTTCGCAGCGCAGTGTTGTCTGTATGTCTGTCGGTAACTGACCCACTAGTTAGTGTCACCAATATCTACTGATGTCAGAATGACTGGACATCCATTCGCGATATAACTGATATATTATATTGAAGTGTGTGACTGATTGCAAATTGTTTTGCAATTTAAGTACACCTTTTTATAGTCATTGCTATTTCTACTTTAATCTTTGTCCAGTCTATGATACTGTACGATATTCTTCAAAGATCGTATAATTTATTGTGAAACTGGTATTAACTAGTTATTGATGTGATGAAGTCTCTCTGTCGAATAAATATCACAAGAAAACTTGGAGTAGGCTTGAAAGTTTTTAGTATAGTGTACAAATATCCTTGTCTTTCTTTAACTATGGGGCTAACTGAATCTGTGTGATTAGTCCCTATTTATTATGGAGCATTCTGTTCTTAAATGTTTTTGTCTCCGAACTCCGAATAGTACCTAATATCGGTAAGCACTCAGTGTCTGTTCGTGTGACGATATCTGCCCCCTCGTATACAAGCCATTGTGATGGCGTCGCGTCTCACTGACGGCGGCCGCGACTGAGAATGTATTTGCGGGCGTGTGCTAGGGGTGGCGATGTGTTAGTAGTTTAATTTCACATTTCACATTCGGATTCGATAATAAGTGACTCAATTAATTTCAAATCTATTGTTTATTTTACACTTAGTACACTTTTGCCCGTGGCTCCAGTCCGTCCGCTCATAATTTGTTATTGACAATATTTCGAGTTCTAACCACTGTATCCCGATGAAATCTATACCAGATTTTAAGTTATACTAGTTTTATATACTGTGAAAACCGCATCAAATTCCATCCAGTAGTTTTTACATACATACAGACAGAAAGACAGACAAAAATAAAAAAATATATGTTTTGGCTTCTATTATTCCCTTCATAAAACCCCCCATATTTATTTTTCTTTAATATCCTCATATATGTATATGTGTATAAATTTAATGATGTCGTCACTGGCTGTTACTGGCCATCAGCATGTATGCTGATGGCCAGTAAGAGCCAGTTCAGAGGGGTTAGTGTGGGTTTGCTTCTCACCATCGAATCGATTCGAAGTGAGATGCAGCGAACAAATCACATTGCAGTGTGGTTGTCGTTGCTACACAATGGCACAATATGATTGGCTCGCTGCGTCTCACTTCCAATCGATTCGATGGTGAGAAGTGAAATGCAAACGCACTTCGCCCAAATATTGTGATATGCGCGTCTTAATGACGGTCGCGACTGAGAATGTAAATGTGCGGGCGTGAGCCAGAGGCGGCCATTGTTTGGTGATTCATTTGGTTTCATATTCTTTGATTTAAATCGATAGTTAGTACGAAACCAGTCAAACAATGTGATGGCGTCGCGTATCTGGATGGCACCCGAGACTCTGAGAGTGTTTCTGTCTGAGGGCGTCTTAATAGGGGTGTCGCGATTGCTTATGAATTAGTTGTTCTAGTAAGTGTAAACCATTTTTGTATAATCGAATTGTAGTTAGATTTTAATTGACCTATTAATACAACAATCTTGCTTTTGTTGCCATTAATAATTTACAAAGGTTATCTTTACATTTCTTATAACTTTAATCAGTCTCGTTCAAGTGATCATCATAATTTGCCTTATCCTATACATATAATATTCGTACTACATATATATCGAAGAACAAAAACACACGGAGAGCAGGAAGTTTCATCGATCGTACTCTAAAAAAAACTGTCGCAAATGGTTCACTGTGACATAAGCACAATAAGTAGCAAAGTCTGCGTTCAGCGGCGGGTGGTCGAGTGGCGACCCTGGCTGCCATCCGGTCGCCTCGCGATAAATTACGTCGTCGCGCCACGCCATGCCGCGCTACGCTACGAGAAAACCTTGAGCCCTATCTCGCGAATACCAAAGATTTCTTATCTGTACCTAAATGTTCAAGACAATTTTCTTGATAAGTAACCTTAGACGTTAGCTGCTTGTTGAGTGTAAACAACAACTAGCGACCCGACTTCACACGGATGTATAAAACACGTATAAACCTACAACGCAAAGCGCATGGGACTGTTGCCTGGTGTTGCAAACCTCCACAGTTTGCGCAGTTCACTTCCTATAAGGAGTGTGGTTCTTGGTGTGTTTCGACCGTTGCGGCCGCGCTGTCATTACGATCAGTAAATTATCTTGAGGAAGGCATAATTTTCAAAATCATATTTAATTCATAAAATTTACATTACCATAGTACAGATTGATTATTTTAAAAGTCAGATAGTAAAACTAATGACAGCGCAGCCGCAGCTGTCTAGCTATTTGCTTGATTAGTATAAAAAAATACAAGACAATGAAGATCTAGATATCAGTTTATTTTTCCATTGCGTCCTCGCGGTTACGCAAGCCCGCGTCGGATGCACTTTGTGTCCACACAATATCGACTTTCTCTCCACTCTCTCCTAGTATAGTGTCAGGTGACGGATCCTTCAGAACTATTGTAAATAAACAACGTTGGGAGCGAATTACTTGACGAACGATTAATTGAAAATCTAAGATTTGGAAGACAAAGGTACTTCGAGTAATTCTCTTTCTCTCATCTCCACCGCCTGCCTGATTTCAACCCTCGTTGTGAATACTCTTATTGCCATATATCAGCTGCCTTATTTATTAGTAGAGTGTAACCACGAAACTGAATATAACAAGCACATATAAAATTATATTTCGAAAAACATTATTTTTCTTTCTTTGTGAAATAGTCACATAGTTCAATGTAGCCAGTAGACATTTGTGTTTAGCTACCCGTCATTACCTACCTATTTTTCTGTCATGTATATCAATCATCATGATAGTGACTACAAATGTTTATTAAAAAAATACAGGTTTACAACACATCATTATAGTTCAATGCATGTCGACGGATCGATCAATTGATCGCACCTATCGTGCTGATAATCATCCCATCGATTCAATATATGTAAATCTAATGCAAAAACAATCTTGATGCTTGGCGACCGCTCGTGTGTGATTGTAGTTATTTATCAACTGTTTCCTTATCAGGCCGGCTCATCATTAGAGGTCGATGACTTATGGAAAACGAATCAAACTAGTTCCCGCCTTTGACTTGATCCGTTTGCATCCTGCACTATTAAAGAAGTAAAGAATTCTTATGTAATGTCATATGGTGGTTTGAATAAAGTCTGACAGTGTTAGCAATAATCGGGTGTATTATTGCAATGAGTCTTTTTATGAGCCACGCCGTGTGTGTACTGTGACTTTAGAAATCAGAGTTACCGGTACGAGAACAATGACAATATTGGCTGTACATATATGAGGTTTGATAACTTTTTCACATAGGGACTTGGGAGTGTTGATAATTTCTCTATTTACACGAAAATTTATTGGACATTGTCTAGTTGTGTTTTATACGAAAAATAAGATCCATATTTGTTAATTGACGTACTTGAAGAAAAGGCTGCGGTGGAGATTTTTGCGGCGCTTATTCTTTGCCTGTGCTTTGGAAATCGGCGATAGACTACAAGCTACAAGTGATATATCCTAAGTTGAATAAATTTTCAATTTGAATGGGAATAATTGGAAAAAAATATTGATAATAACACGACCGGTTGTGTGTGCATACCAGTCCAGGTTGATCAAAGGATAACGTAGTGTATTTTGGTGGTATTCTTTCTCAGATAAGTTAACAGAGTTTAAATCGCATTGATATTGAGAGAGACTACACACAATGTTTCTTATTACAATCGAATTGGTATTACAGTACTTATCATAACATACGATATTCAACAATTCTATGTATTGCATTGATTTATCGAGTGTCCTTTGTCGATGCAGCAGGAATATTGCAATTACTATTGTTTTGGCCACGAGTTCATGTCATATTTGAGATCAACCATCTCATATCACAATCCGTGAAATAATTAGCTAAATTTGGGTATGTGCGGTTTTCCTTTGTGCTGAAACTAGCTGTGCTTCGCGGCTTGGCTTTGGGATATCGGGTTTCTTTATAGTTTTGATCACCCATCTCCTGACTGACTATTGGTCAACTGCCACCTTGGTCACTTATTGCATCTGCACCCGATCAAGATTTACTTAGTATCGTTAGTTAACAAAAAACCTTTGTGTATTAGAATGAGTTCCTTTTGCAGCTAATGGTCGGACCATAGCGGTTCAGTTCCATCTAAATCTTTGGTCTAACTTTAACCAATAAGAGTGTACTCTCGATAAACCGTTCGTGCCTCAATGCCGTGGCCGCGGTTCAAGTCTTGGAGATAATGTTTTAGGTCTGTCTGACTGAGATAAATATAGCGAGGCGTGCTTTATCGATGAGAAGTAACTTAATAACACTAAGTACGACAGAAATACTAGCTCTGCCTCGGAGAAACTCTTGACTTTTTAAAGATTTCAGGACAATAAGTCGCCTCTTTTGGTTACATTTTCAATTTTGTAAATATTAAAAGGAACAACAGGGTATGCCCTATTCGCGATATCCGTGAGAACGGGGAAGAATGGAAGAATTAGTACGACAAAAAAGTAATAGGTATGGTTCACAGGGCGCATCGCGATGTGCGCAGGGTAGGGTTGCTTTGTTGTTTCACAGAAATGTCTCCCTTTCCCCAACTGCTAAAAAAAGTTATCGAGTTTGACATGTTTTTGTATTACTGTTCTTGCGTGATGCAACAATTAAATTATGTTGACCACATATTAAAATAATACAATTTGTAATTGCAAACTTCTAAAAATAAATAATCGACAGGAAATATCTGTTATGTGAAAGTATATTTAAAATGAGAATTTAATTTCCAGCCAGTGCAATTAATTTATTACTATTGTATAAATCGCTTGGTGTTCGCTAAGTGTTTTTGCAATAGGTATATGCATGGCATTTGTATGTATGTACCAGAGCTTTTGATTATATTCTAAAGAATTCATGATGTTATGGTCCAAATCATCGTTTAAGAAATAAAAAGTTACAAGAAGCGGTAAACCAAAGAGGTATAATTAAAACGGCATATTGTTTGTTTTATAATCTACCCACTGAACGTGTTCCGATAGCGCGGATATTGTGCCACTCGTGCCGCTATTTTATCGCATTCAGCTGTTTATCGGCCAGTGATGCCGCTTATTGGCTTTTTGCAACCTTTCTCGGAGTCATGGCTCAATCAGCTATTTGTGAAATTTCATAAGTCATCAATAACATATACAATCAAGTTTGCCGCATCTGCAACTGCATCAACATTGTTTATTATGTACTTAAATACCTATTTTTCATTTTAATTTCTAAGTCTCCAACGGTATTTCTCGATACGCACACGGAATTAGTGTTCAGACTATTTCGATTAATTTTATGATGTGAAACAAAAGGCAGTTTTAACGGGAACTACGCATACGACATTTAGAGATTTCCGCGAAGGAATCTATGCCCACGCCGCGTTTCATATCGGCCAAACCGGTCACTTGCGAAAGCCGGCGCACACACGGCGACCGTTTTACGATCGGCACTGTGTTTCTGAACGATTATCTCTACGACTAATTATTTCCGCCGCGGCCGGCCCTGACTCAACCGCTTCGCCGCTTCAATATCGAACACGTTTTCCTTTTACAAGCGCACATCTGCACGGTCAATAGACGGCACAAGCATTTGACGCCGAGCCGCCTATCTATACCTGACATTGACGCGCGCGATCTTATTACTCCGCCGCCGAAAAAAAAACAAAGGAAGCGGCGGCAGGGAGCGGAGCGGCCTCGAGATTTATGGAGGCGCGGCGCCGCCGGGGGCCCGCGACTCGTGAGTTCCAGGAAGCGCGATGCGGGCGAGGGTTGGCTTGCACGGCGAATATTGATTACCCGCTGGTCGTACTATTAATAGGAGGTCGCTCCGAATCCCGCAGGGAGCGCCCGCTCTGTCCGCACTCGACCTACGCGAGTACATTCGCCTTTCCGGCGTCCATTTCGCTAATTGCCCCAGGCCGCATCGCCGCACCGGACAGAGAGAGACAACTCGAGTTATCTGGCTCAAGTTCGGAGCTAAGGCGATGAATAATTACTGAGATAGGTTCTACGGATACACTACAGATTGGGAAACTCGAGGGGAGTTTCCCAATTCTGGGTTGTTAAATTGCATGTGTCAATAACGATGGGAACGAGAAGAATATAGAATGGAAATCTTGATTCGCGGCAGTCGTCACATTGAAAGGAAAGTTCCGCATGTGTTAGGTATGCATCTGGTTGTTACGGAGCTTCTAGAAAGTTCGTTAATCACTGGGAGGCAGCCAGTGACCTGCGCCTGCGCTGTCACGCGGGTGACGCGTGCGTGAGCGGCCGCGAGGCGTCGACTGACCTCGCGTTCGCGACGACTCACAGGAGATACATACAGAGACTATGTCATCAGCATTACATGGTACTTAGTATGAGTAGGTATATAGTGTATTAAATTTGGTGACGATCTGTCAACTCTGGTTCAGATGGTTCTGCCCTGTCTACTATTTACTTGTCGTAGGTACTTGCATCTACCTAGGATATTGCTCAATAATGTAGCTATGTTGAAAAGATAAAAACAAACCTTTGACTATGCAGCTATACATATAATGGGATACGGTTTATTCTATATCAAACAAAGCCGAAGCTCGCCCTGTTCGCTCAAATCAGCGCACATTCTGCTCATGAGACTTAAAAACTTAGACTAAATAGTATATTTTTGCTTACATAAACCATGTTCATATTTTTATTGGCTTTGACTCCATAACTATCTACTGTTGAGCAGTCTTGGCCGCACCCGTCTCCCGCGCACCTATTGTCGCTATGCCGTGCCGTGCTGCAACTGCGTTGCAACCAAACCGACAATCAGTGGATTAGGTACACTTAACTGCAAATGTAGTTACACAACATGGCCTATTTACGTAGCGGAGAATTTTCAATGAATTTAGGAATATGTAATACCGTGGTCTTAGAAATTCAAACTGGGGTCCCCTTTGTATGTGGCCAAAGAAACCAACTTTCCTCTTCCGAATAGTGGTCATCAGTTCGCGTTAACACTTAGCTCGTGGCAGTGCTTTGACATTGGATGTAAAACTGGTCCACGGAATCTTGAACATTCTGCGCAGCAACCACATCTCGAAGGCTTGTAGTCGGTCACAGCTATCTTTTCTAAGGACCCATGTCTGGCCGGGTTTCCGTATGCTGACCTCCAAACTTCAATTTGAAGATGGCACCCCATAATGATGATGAATGCCGTGGTTAATAAATATTTCTGTCAACAGTTATGGAAGGAATACATTATGAGCAGACCCTATTAAAAATGGGAATTGGTGTCGACATGTGCATGTCGTTGAGTGGAGAAGTGACCGTGCCTGTGATCCAAAGGTCCCAGGTTGGAATCCTACTCGCGCCTTACGATATGACTTTAGGATATGTGTTATATTTCACTCATGTATCTATTTGTATCATACTATACCATTTATATCACTGCTTGCTTTCGGTGAAGAAAAACATCTTAAGGAAAGCTGCACCCTGGTTGACTACGAGAGAGTATCGTAAAATGAAAAAAAAATCCAATCCATTATCATTGCCAAAAAAATGTAGTCGAGTGTTATAGGTATTACATGATGACAAACGAGAGCAAAGCTCTTAAATATAGTAAAGGAGATATATTTTGTTGACTGTACAATACACAATCTCCTGAAAATACCAGTAAGATACGTTATCTAATGATTACGTAAGAAACAGAAGAATATCGATACGGAGTGCGTAGGTGATGTTACGTGAGTGGGTATTTCTGATTTATGGACAAGTATGTAAAGTGTTATACCAAATGATCAACGCAAGCATGAAAATTACCTTTTGTTTAGTGATTAATACGTTAGCGTACGTAGGTGTACTTTTATAATAATTGAGCGTGATTAGGTAGTAAGTATTTTGTAATATGTCTCATCGAATGAAAAATATTTTATCGTTTTCAGTCCGTTGCTGTGGACAAGACCGCTATTTTGATTTGTTTAATCAAATAATATAATCCAAAATGTTGATATATAGTAGGATTTATTGATTATGCGTTTAATAAATATTTTCTCTATTATAAAACTAATTTAATATTCGGTACTTCCAATTATTAGTTGGTTGCAAGTTGAAATTACAAACTTCAAAGTTAACAACAGGTATTTTGCTTGTATGAATGTATGTATCCTCATTTTAGATCAGTCAAGCATTCAACTCCGCATAATGAGCAAAAAATGAGTCACATTGATCGATCAGCCCTTTATTTTGGCTGGTTGTGGCGAAAATTCCACCTTGTGGTCTCCTTGTGTTGAGGTGAACCACCTGGTGGTGTTGAGGACGAGGTGTGTATAGTTCACATAACTGAAAAAAAAAACTTGTTTTTTTATGTATATGTATATTGTCTATGTTTGTATGTTAATCACTATTATGGGATCTTTTTACCCATATTTAAAATTGACTAAATAAATAAATAAATTAATTGAATTAAAAATATGGGTAATGTTTAAAATTGATTAAATAAATAAATAAATAAATTGAATTAATTAATTGATAGTAATAATGAAATTAATAATTAAATTAATTAATCATTACATTAATTAATTGATTGACATAACTTGATTAAATTTACATTTCAGCATTTTAATACTTATTTAGGTTCATATATCTCCACTTAATATGTAATAAGTTTATTACATCGCTAAACTAAGCGCTATGTATGTACTCGTAGAATTTCCATCTACCTAACTGGTATACCAGATACAATACAGCTTTGAGTGGATTTCAATCCACAATTCAAAAATGATCCAATTTCGGCAATAATTCAAAGTCAAGTGGATAACGGATATTAATATCTTATAACCTCTATTTACTTTTTTTTACAATGAATTTTTTATATTAAAGTTTTTTAGTCACAGATGCAGAAATATAATTTCTTGACAGTAAATACACCATGGTCTGCTGAGGATAAGAATAAAGTGTCAGTGAAGTTACACCGTCGCGTTAGTATAGTTCCGCGTGGGTGCGTCGATGCACTTTTGTTGCGGCCGGCACTTGCCAAACAATAGCTGCGGCCTGCCACGTATACATTGCTGGTTAATAATAGGCAATGGCACTAAATTTTAACTTGATGTCTCTTTGATGAACCTCAGATTACATTTGTGAAAATATCACTTCATTGTCCCAAGAACATAACAAAAATCAATTGACATCTGGGCGACTTTTGGACTTAACAAAATATCTTATATACATTGCCATTTAGAAGTTTGATAGCAAATTTAATCAGAAGTAGTTATGCTGAAAAGTAAATGTATAATTATGCATAATGGATAAAATATCATAATATATTGAATTGATACCTGCAATCATCAATCACACTTTTTACAATCCCCTTGATATATACCTTGTCTGGTCGAGTGGTGGTGGTTGAGAAGAAGAATACGGGTTTTTTTTTCTTTTCGAGTCGAAATAGCAAACAAATTATATTAATGTAGACCAGTACGTAGCTTGTCAATGGCCTCAATCAGGTCTTCGATGGAGCAGGAGGAATGACAGTTTAGTGGACTTCAAAAACGTGTCTATAAAGGTCTAATTTCCGAATAAGTGTCTTGAGTGTGTGTGTACTTCTTTGCTGCTAGTATACATTGATGGACCAGAATCTTCAATAGTCATCGAAATACTCAAGCGCTCAGTACAGTTTGAGCGAGGAAGTGTGTCCCCGCCGCTGGCACCTCGGCGGCTATAAGTTGGGTAGTTTTATTTGCTGGCTGTCCACGTGCGCAGTTTGGCTTGTCTCGTCATTACATTACTCCGACGACGGTCGCCGGAATTGTCCCGCGAGTTCAGTTTTGAATGGTTTCCTTGTTGCGTTTGTCATCATAAAGTATTTAGTACCTACTACTTGGTTAAATTAACTCTGCATGGGCTGGTCGATAAGTCACGTCTGCGTACGGTGTCCGCGTACGAAACAAGCAACGAAAATAGCCTCATGTATTTGGCCTTATGTTATACTAAAAATTACCATATTGTATTTTTTGCAGCAGCTTTTCTCTTAAAGTTGTCCAGTAAATAATTACCAAACAGTTTATTATCATATCACAAGCGGCCCGTCCCGGCTTCGCTCGGGTATGAACATAGTAAATTATTTACTATGTGTCCATATTCTATTCGTCTATTCTATCCATATTCTATTCTATTCTACTCGTCGTATTTTTCATTACTCAAGATATCATGGAAATAGGTTCTTGGAAATAAGTAATTACTAAAGCAATGAATATCTAATACATAGGCTAAAAGATTAGACTACATTAACGAGGTAATAATTTAGTACTTATTACATCATGTCTTAATTAAGTAGAACAAGTTCTGTTATTTACTTTAGTTATTGGTTCATCCCACGACTCCGCCCGCGGTTAAAAGTGGCCAGTGTCACTATCTTCTTCAACTGTCTCCACACAAAATCTTACCTCATTCTAATGCTTCTTTTAGATGTGAAAGAAGGACAAATAAACACACATAATATTAGTATGGAATATGGATATTTTATGACATAATAATTAACAAATAGCTCATGAAATTTGTTCTTTTCCATGTTTTCCCAGTTACTTCTTCAGCCGTTGTGCGTTGGAGCTCAGGGTCCGCTTTCCTACTAACTAGTATTGAATGTTTGTGGTTTAAAACATCACAAGCTTTGCGTGTGGCATGTCGCAATTTACACTATTTTATGGTTTTTTAACATTGTGCGCAGTCTAGACAACATACATATTTTCTTTTAGCGCCGTGAACCGAACAGGAAACAAAACGAATAGCAATTACCTGGCGACGAACCGGAGACAATGGATGGACAGCGTTATCGCGCGCGGTTGTGTGTGTGACTCTCTGCATACGATCGCATACTACATAGAACTGTGGAGGATATTTTGTCTAAATTGCTTTACTAATCACTGGTACATTATCTAAAAATATAGAATGCGTAGCATTTGCTGTACTTTCAACTTGGGACTTATTTGAATTTGGTGTCATAGTTTAACGATTTTTTGTGTTGGAACTTTAATGATAGCAATTTTACAAAATGCATGATTATTTGGTTGTTACAGAATTTGGAGTGCTATAAGTCTTTTCTATAATCATATAACTATGTCTCTGTCTAATCTGAGCGTTTCCTCGGTTTCTTTCCATTTGTAAAGCGTCCACAGTCCGCTTTCCCACTTTTTCTTCTCCATTTCGAACATTCTTAGTATTCAGACCATTGGCACTCATTCATAATCGCTCCACGCTTTTCATATCATGTATGTCTACTGAATTATCAGTCCACTTTTCATTAAAGTTAAAAAAAAAAAATAAAAAAATAAAAATTCGTTTATTTCATTAACTGAAAGTGTACAAAGATACATATTGTAAGGACTCTCTATTAAGCAAAAAATATGCTTGTGTCAGAGAATCCTACTCTTTCATAGCATACATTTGGAAGTTACACTAATCACTGCGTTATACAAATCAAAATTTAAGTACTTATCGATTAATATAATATGTATAACAAATAACTAAATATAAATAAAATAAATAAGTAACTTATATACTTATAAAGTTGTCATAATTTTCCTCGATGCAAATAATTTGGCTCTCCGCGCCTTCTACTTAAGAGCATTATTAATTGATCTTTGTGTGTGTCCACTGAATCACTGCTAAACGCAGCCTCGCGGGTGTCAATTCGCTAGCCGCGTGCGCATCTAATGAGCACAGGCCAAGGAGCATCAAATCAATATGGAATATGTGACTTTATTTTATACCATAGTGCCCTATTTGGATGCAAAATTATTGCGGATTCGAGAAATAATGCTAATAGAGCTACCTGTTCTGGGAGACATGATGCGCACAGAATGCGTTGGTCGTGGCTTACTACTGTAAAAACTAATATAGTCTACGTAATGCTAGTATAATATGATAAAAGGCGTGGCAAATGTATGAACAGAAACTCTATTCCCAGCTCCTGGGCGCAGTCGCATAGTAGTAGACAGTGGTGATGAAATCGAGCGGAAGTGTTGGCAAGCCGCGTAGAATACACCACGTGGGATGCGCCGCCGGCGCAGGTCATTCTCTCTTCACCTTTTTGGGCGGGTCTGGAAATAGTGCGAGTGTAGGCTACGGATACCAGTCGTAGAAAGTAATTTGTATATATTGATGAGAAGAAAAACACGGAAATAATAATCTTTTATGGAATAATTGCGGTGAAGCGGTAGTGGTCTAATTGTTAAGACTGACTGTGAACCGAAAGTTTTTAGGTTCGAACTCTACTCATTTCACATGAGTTTCTATACTAATCTGACTTACTTATGTATAGTAATTTTTATCGACCACCACTTGCTTCCGTTAAAGGAAAACATCGTGAGGAAACCTTCACACTGGTTGATAAATACAAACTTGTGTGTGAAATGGAGAAGGCAATGGCAAACCATTCCGTCATTAGTGCCAAGATTTTGTGTGTTAGAAGAGAAAAAAAGCTAGGCAAGAAGAAAAAACAAAATTTTGCCTAACATCATTAGTAGAAGACAGATTGCGAATTTCCTTATCTGTATTTTTTACACTACTGCAGGTAAACATGCATGTGGTCCACCGTCCACCTGATAGGATGTGGTTACCGACAGCACAGCTTATGGACGCCAGCAATGCCAATTAATTATTAAAGTATACATATATTTAAATGAAAGATCCTCTTAAAATTACATTTAATTTCAAATTGGGTATTCTGCAAACGCAACGTGAAGCTGATTAGGTACCTCGTTAGCATAAGTCATTTCTATTCTTCATAAGAATAGTTGAAACATGTGCTGAGCCAGGAAAACGGCTTAAGAATATGGCGGAGTTTACTGACAAATCAGCAAATTGCGTTTTTATTGGCGAGCGCAGTCACGTGGGCCGCGGGTGAGTGCAGCTGCGCGAGACAATGGCGACGAGACGGGTGCGGGATGCGCGGGCGCGGACACGGGAGCCTAGCGGACGCGGGTGTGCAAGATGCGCGCGCACACGCCTGTGTTTACTTAGGTTGTTACACTCGTTCATATGTAACAGTTTCATGGAATTTTTGACAATCCTTCTTAATTGTATTAGAGTTGTTGAAGTTATTTCTATGTTTAATAAGTTGAAATGAGTGAGCAATGGGTGCTTATATTTATTTTCGAACGAAGGCCTTGTCCAGGTTTCGCTCGGCTATAACTATAACAAACTATACATTAATGCCTTTTAAATCTTAATTTAGGTCTATTGTATAACTTTATTTAAGTAACATGAATAAAGACATTATTATTATATTATTATACACCTAAACCTTCCTCTTAAATCGTGCTTATCTATTTAAAAAACCCGCATCAAAATCTATGGCGTGGTTTTAATGATCTAAGTATACATAGGGATAGGCAGAGAACGACTTTGTTTTATACTATGTAGTGATATTAGATCGTATGTATTTTAATACGCTTTTTATCATTTTTATTATCATGAGAAATATTCCACTAAATGGCCAGTACATATTCGGACAGGCTTTAGTTATTCCGACAGGTCAATGTAAATAATATTACTACATACTAGCCTACATACCTGGTATTTTGTCATGCTATATTGATTATATAGTGACATACAACGAGTTATTCCCAGCGTTATTTAAGGGAACAAAAAATGTGCAAACAGCACGCTACCGCGCCCGCGTCCACTTATCACCAACCGCGCAGCCCGCGTGACATCCGCTCGCGCACGTCGCACATTGACGCGGCGCGGGCGCAGCGTTATTGCCCGCGGCGCGCCATTTGCGCGTGAGTCATTAGCCGGGCACGGCCGCGATCAGAATCGGAACTGTTCAGCTGCAGTTTACCTTTAAAGTCTTGTCCTACTCGTTATGTGGCAGGAACAAAGGTTTTTTTGAGCTATCTTTTGATCAAAGATCTATCGTTTAGATAATATAGGAATTGGGCGATTGTTTGCTGATGTACAATATATGTTTTACCCTATTGTTGATGACATCTATGTACGCACATATTTTATATTATTAATCTAATATCAGTGTGTGTGTGTGTGTGAATCTGATAACACATTAGATAAGAAAAAGAAGACTAAATTCGGAAAAGTCGCAATCATGCCTCTACCAAAATTTACAAAATATATATACGTATTTTTCTGTCTGTTATATTATCTATCTGTTACGTTATCGGAGTAATTTCAGGAAAGGTACATTGTAGTTCAGGCGTCGCGAATGATGTGCCTGACATAATCTGCTATATGTCCGTTTGTTTGTCATTTGGATCTGACCGAGACATATAGTTGGATGGGACAATTACGTTACATATTACGTATGGGTCAGTACCTTATACCAATTAATAATGTATTAGCTATGGACCAAATGCCTCTAACCTGATATACTAATTATCTAATGACAATACGTTATAGATTCAAATTCAAATTCAAAATTCTTTATTCAATTTAGGATGATATACATCACTTATTGACGTCCAAAATTACTTAAACTAAGTCTACTGCCGGCTTCCAAAGCGCAGGTGAAGAAGAAGCGGCGCAACAAACTTCACCGCAGCCTTTTCTCCAAGGACGTCAATTAACAAATATAGGTCGTATACATATATTTTAAAAATTAGGAGGACGAATTTACATAATTATTAAAAATGTCAAAATTTGAATGAGTAAATAAAATAAAAGTTGAATTTCCAATAAAATTATTGAAAATTGTCACACAAAAAAATATAAATATATATATATATATATTTATAAATAAAAAGCTAAATGTACAACACGTACGTAATAATATCATAAACCAATTACATATGTTATGAGGATACTGCACCATGCTTGGGCCAGACATTATTGTCGTTCACATAATCGTCAGACTTGTAATATGCCTTTTTACAAAGTACTTCTTTTATATAATTTCTAAATTTTTTTTATAGAGCATGCTGCAAGTGCATATGTATGTATGATTCATTTTTAGTTTTTCATAGATCGCCACTTGCTCAAGGAAAACATCTGAGAAACCTACACACTAGCTAACTATTTAGTTTATTTTGTATATGATTCTACTACCACTATTTGTCGGTATTCGTAAAGCTCATGTCAGATGTCTTTAGGTGATTTGAATAATATTTTGTGTCATATCTTATTCAAGTCACCTTCTGAAGACACAGTCGATAAGAAGAAAGATACAATGATGGATCAGGCACTTATTTATTTGTACAGTCAACAGCACATCAAGTTACCTGCACGAATCTCAATGGCGCGGTAATAGCGACGTGGTGTAGTAAGAATGAATTAGAGTAGAGATAATACTTGACGGAGAACTCTATAACACGTTCGAATAAAGAAAGAAAGAAAGAAAGAAAGAAAGAAAGAAAGAAAGAAAGAAAGAAAACATTTATTTGCCAAAAACATGAGTACAAATGGTCAAAATGAATTAGACCTACACGTTTTACCGAATATAGGTATGCAAATATAATTAAATAAAGAGGAGCATGCTATCCACTACAAATCCAAAACAAACTATAATGAACTATAATGTACTATACTAGCCCTAAATTCTATCCGAGTCTATCATTAAAGAAATCATTTAAAGTATAATAACATTTATCAGTTAATAAAGACTTGAGGTGCTTTTTAAATAGATTTAAATTTAAGCTTTTATATTGATTTGGAATTTTGTTGTAAACTTTCGGTGCCATACATACTATGCTATTACCGAGTAAAGCAGTTTTTGATGGGTGCATGCATAATCGATAGATATCTCGATGATTCCTCAATACAACATCAGCTAGACGAGGGAATAAATGAGCATTGGTTTTCACAAATGTTGCTACCTCAAGTATGTAAAGTGACGGAAGTGTAAGAATTTTGTGTTCTTTAAAAAACGGCTGACAACTATCAGTGCTTTGGAGTCTAAACATTGCGCGAATACAGCGTTTTTGCATTTTAAAAGCTATATCCTTATCCGTCGAATTGCCCCAAAAAATTATTCCATATCTAAGTATTGATTCCACTAAACCATGATAAGCTGTAAGAAGCGCTTTTATGTTTAATTCATTTGAGAGTTTAAATAGTACAAACGCCGAACTACTAAGTCTTTTACTAAGACCATCTATATGGGGTTTCCAGTTTAATTTAGAATCTATAGTTAGCCCTAGAAATTTTGTTGAATCAACTTCTTTCAACACATGGCCTTGATATTCTATTTTATAATTTTCCGTATCAAGCGGTCTTTGACTAAAATGCATTATATTGGTTTTGTCAAGATTTATCTTTAAATTATTATTATCAAGCCATTCAATTATGGATGTTAAAGTTGCATTAATATCTAATTGATAAATATTTACATCATTACATTTTATTGTTACCGTGCTATCGTCCGCAAATAAAGTCATATTATGTTTGGTAGTGTTTGGAAGATCGTTAATATATATTATGAAAAGAAGGGGCCCAAGCACACTACCTTGTGGAACACCATATAATACAGAACGTTCAGTTGATAAGTAATGTTGTTCCGATTGTGTTTTAGGATTGAATTTTGAAATTTCTGTTAACTGTTTACGATTAGATAAATATGATTTTATTAAATTTAACACATTACCCCTAATTCCGTACGCTTCTAACTTGTGTAATAGTATGTCATGTTGAACATAGTCAAAAAAACTCTCTTAAATAAAAAAATATTTTTTCTCAGTACAAAGTAAATAAAACTTATTTTTATGTCGTAGTTACAGGAAGTACTCCCGTAAAATAAGAAATAAATCACGACATCGTAACAGCTGATCCTTACCACTAACATGTTCATAAAACCATTTTAACACAAAACGTCTCACTAAACTGCTGAATACGTCCATAACTATAATGATACAAAAAACAATTTTAACATCAACAATACAAAGCTCAATTTCGAATAAATGTTTAGGCCAATGATAATAACAACAGAGCAAAGAAAGGCCATTCTAAAATGAGCTGCCTCGTCCCTTTGCGTTCTAGAAATTTGAAAGTATAAAGGGAAATGGCTGGTTAGGATAGGGCTCAGGTAGTTTTGGACGATTTATTGAGTAGCGTCGGAAAGTTTTGTAGATATTGAAACGAATAGCACCACCTGTTGGTGTCGGTTTGCAACTTTGTTAATGGCCCTTTTGAGTACAGTCGATGGCTAAATTATATTTTGGTGAATTCGCTATCTAGAGTCCATAATATGGAAACCATGGTAAACTGGTGATAAAACAATGAACGCCAATGCCTAAGTGGATAAATTTTGATGATAAATTTTTATCTGCACACAAAGCTTTCGACATGAAAAACATTGAGGATATGTGCGATATATCAGTACTTAGTATTGTTGATTTGATTACACATCCAACTACATATATCTTTCAATTCAACTTAAATGAGCAAAAATGGCAAACGAATATAAATATTCTCCTTCATGATGTAACATTTTATAGCAGTTTTGTATTCGGCTGTACATTCTGAATGGAGTTGTGAGTTCTGTGGAAGTGAATTAAATGTGAGATTATTAAAACCGGAACTTCGGGAGATCTTCATGATCGGGCGCATTTGAATAATTAATCTAAGCTTTAATTCCAACACGGGACTTGGTAGAAAGACGGTTTGCCATGTTTTATTGATTTCATTTGTTCACGATGAATTACGACTTGATTAGCGATATTAGATGTGATGTGATGAGGTCCTATAATCGAGTGTTGTCATCAAGGAGGATGCGGGTCAATGGCTTGACATATAATAATGCCGAAGAACGTGCGAAGTGGACAGGAAAAAGAGAGAGAGAGATTCATAGTATAAACATAAACATATGTACATAGTATAAGTATAAACAAATATGGAAGTATGGATATTGGTTGTACTGTTTGTGTCACAGTAACTTAGATTTAAAATGTTGGTATCCACGCACCAGTAACAAATACATTTTCCTTAACTTACACTGAGAATCAATCATCTATTAATTAAAACGATACTTAAGCAGCCCTCAGCATCAAATTATAATGAGCGTATTTACCGTGAAATAAGAAAGGGTTCGTAGATGTTCCTTTGGCTGTTAGTAGAGCGCGAAGTGGAAAATTGAAATTATATACTTAAATACTAATATAAATTAACTACTACTAATACTATACACTATTACACATCCAACTACATATATCTATTCAATTTCAAAAGTTCAAAAATTCCAACTTTTTAAATGCTATTAAAATTTACTGAGATAAAGTCTGTTTCAGTTGGCTGAGCTAAAGAAAAAATGTCATCGCGCCATTTTGATGATATCCACATTTTTACAAGCATTTATTAGAGCGTTCGCTAGAATGATTGTGAGAAATTGAATTAAATCCTTAATCTAATTGTGTCAGTTTTCCACAATTGGTTTGACAGGTATTTGTAGGTTTTATACACAACGTTAATTTGTCAAATCCAAAAGTTATGTAATATGTTCATAGATTTAGAAATAATCTATGAACACATTACATAACTTGGCTGAATGAAAGTCAACTATACTCTTCAAATCTAACTATAATTTTGGTAACTTTATATAATCTGGTCAACGTCTTTCTCTCCCTTATTTTCTATGGAAATAGTCTATCGTAGCATCAAGAGCCGAACCATAGGATCCACACCAAATTGTCTTTAAAAATCATAAACAGTGATCTAAAATGATATTAGCGTGTTCTATAAAATTAGTTACTCTTATACTGAATTATGCCTTGCCTTGCATTAAGGGATGATTAGGGAATAGGGATTGTTTACGTGCGTTGCCGCCGAATACAACAATTTTAAAGTTATTAATAAAAACCATTAAATATTTGAATATTATATAAGAATAAAACAATATAAATTAATACAAATCTACAAAGATATTTCTTTACAGACATAGTTAAAAGTCGATAAATCAGAATGTATTTAGAAATTATTATGGGTTATGCTTTATAATGGTTTTGTGAGGCTTAGTTAGATAAATGTGTTAGCAAAATAAATGTCATAACTAGCTATAGCACTCTAGTCATCTACGCCAGATAACCAAAGCAAAACAATGGTTATTGCACACGGTCCGTGCGCGACGCGGACGAAATTAGGACGCGCGTACGTGGGCTCCTTTGAGCGTCATTTGGACGCCGACTTGGGCTGCAATCCAGCTTTAACTGGACCGATTGATAAGACCAAGTTTTCGCCCTATTTAAAAATATTGGACAGAAACTAGACTGGTTTGAAAACGTCCGACGTTTGGACATGTTTTGGAAGCGAACGGGCGAAGCAACGCAAGCAAAGGGGAGCTTAATACCCGCCGCTTTATGGCGGCCGGACCCGGGTCAGCAGCGGGTTTTTTGTCGCGGCACGTTCGGGCGAGGGTGGTGCCACCCCGCGAGAAACACGCGCGACGAAGATAGGGGTGGGTTTTGAGATGTCGGCGGTGAGCGGTTGAACTCATAAAATACTAAGGGATGTCAAACGTTCTAGGTCACTTTCTTAAAGACATTATTAGTACAATATTACTTCTACCCTATTGAGTTCTTATATCACTGGAAGCCGAGATCCCTTCATGGGATCAGGCCGCCATTGTAGGTATATTTATCTTATTGTTGTGCATGTGCTTTTTCCATGTGTTCCTTATACAATAAAGTAATTACAAAGCATTTGTTAAATCTAGATAAGGAGTGAATGAGGAGCGAAATCTATTTTTAATAGTTATCAAATGAGTTTCACCCGCATCTGATATTATGATAATTATGTATTCCATGCCATATTGATGAATCTCCTATGGCTTTATGTCACAAAAAGAAGCAATTAACAAAAAGAAGAATAGCCAATCAAAATAATCGTGGCAAGTGAAAATCCGTTGCTTCTACCTAGAACGGCAGAAAACCGGCACGATAATTTAATGTTTAAACGATTTCTCTTGTGGCTTGTACCACAGCCACTGATCCACGAGTTATCGCAGGCTCATTGTGGCCTAGCGAGGCCGCGTCTCGTCTCCATGGCAACGCCCACCCATCCCCGCGGCGGCGGCCCCAGCGCTACCTGCCCTCATTAATATGTACCCGGACAGCGTCTTCGGCTAGATAGACTATCGATGTTTCAAACTTTCATAAAGTCCACTCGCCTAGGGATTAGTGTAGTTGGTTTTTTCTTAATTTTAGTTCGTTTTCTTCTCAGCCAGCAAGTTTTTTGTTGTATGTATCTGGTTGATATTATATGTTAGCTAGATAAAAAAAAAACTTGCTGGCTGGTAAGTCGAGTTGCGAACTAAAAATAAGAAAAAATAATAACTGTAAAGAATGAAATCTGACATCAACATTAGCAATAACATACTCGATATGATGATATGATGATGATGAGCAGTTCGAAATACGTTTGAGTGCATATTAATATGTATAACTTCTAAATAAAGGAGTAAACTAAATACAGGAGTATGTGCTCAATTATGTTTAGGTATTAAAAAGGAAATGTATGCACACAATGTTGACATTCTATGTACACGATGTTAACATTGGTACAGTTTAAAAATCAGTATTTAGAATGTTTAACGTTGATGTCAGATTTCATTCAAAGTTTACTAACGACGAACTAACGACTACATACCGCCATCTAGTGGCAGGTAACAGCCGGTAACAGGTAACAGGTAACACTATTACTACTATTATACTAGTGAACTAATTTGTCCATAGTATGCAGGTTTCCTCACGAATATTTCCTTCACCGGAAGCAAGTGGTGGTCTACGAAGACTACTATATATGAGGGATCAATCAGATTGGTATACGAACTCATGTGGCACGAGTAGGATACGAACCTGAGACCTTTCGATCCAATGGCGGGCGTCTTAATCATTACACCACCACCGCTTTGGTACTGCTAAGTAATTGTTATGTGGTACACATACCACATAACAATTACTAATGACACACATGTCATTAGTTATTTCGCCCTTTTGAATGAAATTTTAGAAAATAATTGGAAAAGTTCTGAATCAAGTCAACATCAGTCATGCATATGGATTTGAGAGATTTTTATTAATTTTATATATTGGTATAATTTTAAATTATACGCTTGTTTCTAAATCTATTGAGATTTATCTATAACTGAATTGTAGTTAATTATATTTACATAATAAGTATTTCGCAATCTGAATCAAATGATAACAGTCAATAAAATAGTAAATAAAAAAAATATTATGCAATATTTTTATTTATAAATTGGACGAGGTTCCGTTGATGTCTTTTACAAAACGACTGCGGAAGGGCTCTTTATGATAGGTTTATCATAAAGGAAATTCCATTCCATAATAAATTTAGGTTTTTCACATTATTCGATGTGGATATGGTTTTTTTGTAACATATTAGTGTTAATCATTATTATTTAGTTATTATTATTAGAAATAATGTTTGAATTAAATGCTTCTATAAAAAAATATAGCTGTATTCAGTAATTAGTTAAATTATTTATTTAAAACAATAAAGACCGACATGACCACTATAAACTTCAAAAGTAAACTGAATATAAGATTTAGGGCATTTTTCATCGCTGTATGACAAAGTGTTTGATAATATGTAACTTATCAATAATATGTAACAAATCAATAATATGTATCATATCAATAATATGTAACATATCAATAATATGTAACATATCAATAATATGTAATATATCAATTAAATATATCAATTAAAACTGGCGTTAAATTGTGTTTCATAAGTTTTGGATAGAGCTAACTGAACAATTGTTGCGCACGGAAGATTTATCTAGCGGTTAGTTTTTATATCAGATTACAGTATGATAATTTGTCAGAAAGTGACGAAACATATAGTATATCATAACAATAAGGGCCTTATTGTTATGATAATACTATACTATACGAATTTTGGGATAAAATGTACACTAAATGCATATTTAGGAACCAAATTTTATCCATCAATATCGACCCAGCGGTTTAAATGTGAAAGTTTTCGAACTTATAAAATTAGTTGGGATTAGTATGAATATTTCGAGTCAGAAGAGAAAATATCTAATAAGCGTATATCACTAATTTAATAATAAAAGATTTACAAAGTAGCTGAGTGATTGCCCCGTAACGGTTGGTAAAAGCTAAGTAGGTTTAATTAGCACGATCGATTATAAATGCTAATGAATGGGCCACACAAGTTGCGCCGGAGCATGCGCAGAGCATCTGTCTGCTTGCGACTTGCAACCTTTGTAGGGAATATGTCCGACCATTAGAGGACAAAACAATCCTTAGAAATCTATAAATTTCTTGAAAATCTTAATTCAGGGTGAATTTCATGAGCATTTTGAACTCCGCCGCGGGCTTGTTAAATTGTTTATTAATTCAGTATCAAATCAGTGTTTATTAAATTGTAGGTAGCATACTATTTTATAAATAAGTAAAGTACTGGTACAAGGTTTATTTTATAAATATTTAATTAAAAAGAAAAAGATTCTTTATTTAAAAAAAAATGTCGAATGTTGAAACTAACGCGCCGCGTTCAAACGCTCGTGAAATGGTTAATCTGTATGAAACTGGACGATGACTAATCAGTGATTATTATGGGATAATATACGAGTTTCAACGCATAATCGCCGATCCTTTCTTAAAAATCTTAAATCGTAACTAGAATTTTTTCAAACAACTTCTTTAATTTTTACCGTTTAATTATTTCAAGCCTAAGTACATATAAAAATTGGCTATAAAAATTGTATTCAAGTCGCGTCAAAGGAAACATAAGCTGTCCTCTAAGGATTTAACTTTTCAAAGAGTATTTTCCTTATCACCATCTCAGCCATCATATTATATGTCCACAGCAAGACATAGCTCTTTCTCTCTCTGTATTTTGAGCGTGTTCTCGGTTTATTCACATCATAAAATATCCGCTCAGTCCTTTCTCCTTCATACATGATTATTTTGTGAAACACAAACCTCGCGGGATTACAGAAAATACCTAAATATATTTGTGTAGTAAACTGAAAGTAAAATTCTACATAATATCAAAACTCTAGAACCAACTTTGAAGTTTATGTTAGCTCTCTAGTTCTGCGAGATTCTAGTATACCTGTAAATCTTAATTGCATTGACTGGACTTGGACTGAAACTGGTCGCTTATAAATATAGGTCTGCGCACGCGCATGTGTGATGTATTGGGACGTGATGCATCTGGCCGTGCGCCGCGTGTGAAGGGTATAGAGAGGGTTCCGTTAACGACCTTTGGTGATTAATGTGCCCTATTTCTTGTTCAATATTTTGCTTGCAACAATTAGTGTTCACTAGGATAGTTTGATCTATTTTATGCATTAATAAGACGTTATTTCGATGTTGTTAGAGGAAATCACAACCTTGATATCTTACATTACATTTACATTAGGTACTTAGCGGCTCACTTTGCCTAAAAAAAATTCTTAGCGCGTCACTTTTAAAATTTTACTATACTAATGATTAATTACAAGTTTTTCTAAATGACTAGACTACCATTGTGATCTTTTGGCATTTGCATTCTCCTTAGTGGTCACGGGTTTCATTTCAAATAACAGGCCAAATTAAATATGTCTTTTAGAGATATAAAAAAAAACTACCTAATAGTTGAAATAATAGTGAATAAATATATTATATTAAGTATCTGTCAGTTACAGTTGTTTTCGTCGAGATTTGAACCTGCGACCGCGATTTTTGACGCACAAAAAGTTTTATGACCGCCGCGGCGCCAGTCCCCTCCCCTCCTGAATCTAACCGGGATATAAAATTCCATACGGCATTCCTTTTTACGGCTTTTTCTATTCAAACAGTTAATTATGCAGTTAAATTCATTCGCTTACCGACTTTATTACTCAGGGTTATCAACGGAGCAGTTACTTTAATCGTTTGCGGTCCACTGTTTTGATCGCAGAGAAAATGATCTTGTTTTCTATTTTTTTTTTGTTTTATAGTTTTCTTATCTTTTTTGTTTCGTTATAACTGCTTTATTTTATATTCAACTAATCGCTAAATAAAAAAATATTTAATATATAGATATTTATTTCGTAATTTGCTCATTTATATTTTACTATTTTTTTGATCTCAATGTTTTTGAAGGGTCTGTCCATTTGAAGTTTGTATCGTAATATTATAATTGCAACGAATATACTTATTAGTTATAATCAAATAGTAAGTAAATGTAAGAAATTTTTCGCCTGCGTGATTGGCTCGACGACGTCAAACTGCCAAAGTAGACGCTTTTCGAAAGTGGATTTCTTATTGGATCCATGTTTGGATTCCCATAGGAATAGGTTAGATATAAAAAAACACAAAAAGTTTTTTGGATTTGAAAATTTATAGTTATATTTATATATAATATATAGTTATATTTTCTTATAAGAAAATATAATAAATTTTCAAATCCAAATAATATTAATACCCCTTATCAAATTTAATCAGATGAATTAAATATACTATAGGTATGTAGATAGAATACTAAAGTCTATTGCACTGGACTAAATTTTTACACTTGTTGTAATAAGTGAATCTAACTGGAAGGAGTGAACGAAGAAACTTATCTGTCAGATAGATGAGTTAGATGAACATGTGATTATAAAAAATGCGAGACTGATGAGTGAATTTTATGAGGTACAATGACAAAGATTACTTGTGTATGCGTTTCTAACGATCAGATAAATAATAATGTCGAGAAGAAAAAATAGTAAAGTCGATCCGACGCACTACGTCTGAGAGAGAGACCGCATGCGGTTAGTTGAGATTGAGATAGTATTAGAGAGAGAAAAAGAGAAGGTATGGGAATATTCAGCGGTTGCAACATGAATACGCTTAGTTGTGCAACACGCGTGTCCGGCAGTACAGCTGGATGAATGCGCCGTCACCTTTCAAAACATAATGCGGTTATAGGAGCGTGCGGGCGCGCTGTCTGTTATGAAAGTTTCTTTCTATCAGATAAGTACATTTGCGGATTCTCTGTTGTAAAGATTTTCTAAAGTCGACGGTTGTGTTTCAACTTATTTGAATGGAAAGATTTCTGTATACTTCTTTGCTAGATTGTTAGTCATGTCATCTTTGGAATTGGAAAATCATTGTGAGATTTCTAATTAGAAAAAAAAGTACTTACTTATTTTATGTTTACCTAGATTTTTTGAAAAATATTTTATTGAGATTTTTGATTAAATCAAATTATATTTCAGTAGGTATTGAAGAAGATTATTGACACAAAGCAGTTTAAATGGTGTTGACATTCTAACGTTTTAGTTTTCGAATTCAGAAATTTATTTAGTAAACTAAACTCGCATTGTGTGTATTTTCGTCAGATTAGTAATCCCTAGAGTCGCAACGCCATACAGCTTCAAACACAGGCTCTGTCCAAACAGAGTCGGCTAGGTGCGGTTCGGAGAGGCTTGCGAGATTCGGCGGCAATTATTGTCCGCCAGCGGGTGGTAGGGGGGTGTAGCACGATGGGGGGAGGGGGTGATGGTAAGATGGCCACCACCACTGTAATTAATTGGCGCGACGCGCGAGGGGCCGGCCGCGGCAAGACTCGAGCGCGGTATTGCGCGTGTAGGGACACCATCATTATGTCATTCGGCTTGGGACAAATTGAAATATTTTTTAAAATTGAGAACGCTCTCGATGTTTGTTAAATATGAGTCTCTTAGTTACCTGTAATTTTATGCAGTCTAAATGGTTGAAGATGATTTGAACTTTTAATTGACGTCCAAGGCATACATGCATTTTCTTATGGCAGATCTCTTATTTTGTCGACATTCCTGCATGATAAATGCTCCAAGATTTTGTGATAGCTTTTGATTTTGCGATTGGCTGTCGGCTGAGTGAAAGTTGGCCGGGTAATGACTTTATGTATAATCAAAAGTTGGAAAATAGTATTTTATTCTGCTTAAAATTACAACAAGATTGTTACCCTAGCGTCGTCGACCAGCGATCCGACCGTAAACGTCTCACCCACACGCCGGCTCCCGGTCGCCGCTCGTACATACCTACCGTAATATACTGCCGGCCACCACCAGTCTACCCTGGCCTGTACAGATGCATCGGTGACCATCCACTACTCTAGAACCTATAGACCAACAGACCCTGCATGGGAGGTCTGACTAAAATGGCGAGGCACCGATACCGCACTATAGCATAGTTTGTCACATCAAGACCTCTGACCACTAGCGCGTTCTACCCCTCTGTCGCCTTCTCAGCTCAAATCGCGGGGGGCGGGGTAGACACAGCGTCGACTCATACAAATTGCATGGGTGTGAGTGAGTAACGTTAGTGCTTGGACCTCGCTTCGCTTAAGCGTAAATTCTGTTGCGTAAGTCGGGAAAGACGTCTGGTTTTCGAGATAGGTCGCTGTGAAAAGATATTGGGAGAATAGCGGGTTAAATAAGATAATAGATTTTCGCTGCGGCTTCCCCTTGATATATGGTCTGTGCGCCCGTACACATGAATACACAAGACACAAGTATGGAGGGAGTGGACGCGGCATGATTAGAAATTAGTGGATAATGAGAGCTTGCGAGGGGCCAGCGGAATGACATGTCAGATTGAGGTAGAATGAGTCACTGTGATGTCTTGGCTAGGGTGATTGTCTTTGCTGAATTGTGTTGTAATTATCTGTACGGTTGGCTGGCGAGTCCCGGATGGTCCTCTTTGAATCTTAGGATAAAATATACATTATTTACTAGTTATCTGGATGACCTTTCATTTTTGACTCAAAGAGATCTTGTTGCATTAAACGTGCGCCTAAAATGTCATATCCGTGCAACGGGACCTGGGATCGGATCTGGGTGCACCTACAGTTAATTCCTAGCACAATTATAATCTTTGAGCTAAGCCGGTGTTGGACGGACAGACACGACGAAACTATAAGGGTTCTTGGGAACCCTAAAATCGGCTAATCGTATGCTAATAGCTATGTCGTTAATGCCTCATTCATTATAACTATTCGGTTTATCGCAGGCGCCTGGCCAGGACCGGTTGGTTAGATGTATTCTCCAGCAATATAATCTCAATTGTACCAATATTATATTCATGCTCAACACTGATCTGCCTCGAATTCAGACCCAGTAAATGAGTCAGCTAAATCATTTTCTTCATTTAGTGGTATAACAAAAATTCGCAGCCACTTTTGCAGTATTTGTTTAGACTGTAACGAGATCTATAAAAGTATTTTTTCTTTATTTCTTCTTCAATATCCTGCAATATTATTAGCTAATTTCCTCGCGTTCGATCTTACCATCCAAATCGAGCATTGATTTGAAATCGATACAGCTGGTGCCGCGTCTCGTGGACGTCTCCGGCATGGCGCTCAGCATTCAGCCGGCGGAATGCCCTGACATGCCGCGTGAATGTACCAGCTATATAGCACAGGGTTGGCACTAACTTTTCACAGTATTTTCTCAGTCAATACGTTAGGAAAAAAATCATAAATTCCATTCATGCTTAACATGAAGTCCTTCCGTGGAAGTCGCATACGGCATAATCTCCCGCCCACTCTTATTCCACTTTACTGCATGTCAGTCTCCTCCACTTCTCCCTATCTGATGTTAACCGATCAGCGACTATGTAATATGATGTAGCTGATCACGCGTCTTTAGCGTATGGCTTTTGAACATGTAAGTGCTCATTGTACTCTAGTACTGCGCGTGTTTATATAAATACGCTTACGAGACGATCACGTTTAAAAGCCGTGTTCGAAGAGTTAATTTTGCCAGCCCTATGGGAGTAGAACGTAAATGCCGCGGCACCGGTCTCGCGTTATTTAGCTGAACGGCGGCGGTAATGCGCGTCTGCAGTCAGGCTATATCTACTACAATACACGTTTTGTAGCTGAGTTAATTTTGCCATCAACCGTTGCTTTTTAAAACAAAATTCAAATAATGAAATAAACAATTTCTGGACTGGAGCGTGAGATTCACATCCTGATTGTTGAAATTGATATTTCGTAGTTGTTCCTTCATGTATTGTGTGTTGGTGTTCCGTGGAAGTGCGTTGTGGAAATATATTTTCTTTAACACGCAGCACTTGCTACGATTTCCCGACTCTTTATCCACAATACTTTCAACATCGGATGGATTTTTGGTCTGTGCAGAATATCCCGAAAGTCGCGCAATGTGACCGCTTTTCTGAGTAACCATGGAGATCGTAGAATGGCGGTTCAGGGACGACAGCATGATACGGGTAACGCACCCACTCATGAGTGATTTTCTCAACTTTTCACATATTCACGAGTTTCGGATTCGAACAGTTAGTTTCGGATTAGAACAGTATCAAAGGTCTCTAACTATGTATAAGTCATAGTATAATTAAGAATCCCCACCAGTCACAAAACTATATTTATAGTTTCAATATGACATCACAAATGCTTGCATAGCCAAAAGTTGTGTGACTGTACTAACACTTTGTATGGATTTTGGTCCCAAATAAAGATTTTATTATTATCATTAGAGATAAGCGGCAAGCGCCTATTACCCTGGAATAGCACCCGTGAGTGATTTGAGATTCAATGTATCCCACGGGAACGGCTAGATCTGCAGTTAATGTTAAATATTTTTTTTTGTCAGCACAGAAAATGTTGAAACCCCAGTTAAGAGTTACGATATAGGTGTGGGCGCGAAACTGCGAGTCGGCGATGGGCGGTTTAATTAACTCGCGAGGTCACGTGGCCCACATACCCGCTACTGGCTTGTGAAGTACGCTGCAGTAGGTAGTTTATATTACTTATTGCCAACGGTATAGGTAAAGGCTATGAAGCCCTTTTACGCAACTGTTTTGCTCATGGAAGTCTTTGATCAGCCGGTCGCTGTGGTCGGTGTGTGTAAAGGACCAACATAAATACATTGTAATAATTTATAGGTAGATACAAGACATAGCTGCATCTCCCCGTGGTTGCTAGCTGAAGCAGTAGAAACAATCTGTCGGGTTAACTTTGTGTTCTTTCATCTAAATCTCCTCAATGTTGAAGCGTGGCTGCGCACCAAACCTATACTTTAGCAATGATACTTCAGGTTAAGAGATTGAAGATCTAGAAATCTTGATTAACTTAAGAGGGAATAAACACAATATTATACATTACATGACCTTATGGGAATTGTTCAAAACTCAAGTTATTAAGGCCGGTGCAGACAGAATTCACATGATAATTAGTAGCGACGTATGTTAGCGTAGGGTGTATGTTGCAGGAATTGTATTGTACCGCGAGCGTGCTTGCATACGCTGTGCTGCACACAAAATTTCATTAATTAGCGCGCACCGTGCGTAATGCACTAAGTCAGTACCGCGCTTAGAGTCGCGAGCGACCGCTATCTCTCAGCAGCTGACAGCTCGCAATGGAAGAGGCATGCTGATAAAAACAGTTTTTAACGAACGCCAATTGTGGCGGGAAGCGCGCCGCATTTTAGATGTCACGACGCTCCATACAAGGAAATTGACGGGTGTGTTTAAATGTATCTTCACATCTGTCTGCCCCGAGATGTGTAATGGCTTAATATTTTCGATACACTATTAAATATTAATACAGTAACATTATACATATTAGGTCCTTACATATGAAATTGACGTTTGGTATAGAAGGAACAAAAAGTCGAATATTTTTTAATATAATATATTTATTTAATCAAGGTAAGAACCATTATTATCTATGCACTTTTGCCATCTCATAGGTAGTTCATTGATCCCTTTACTAAAAAAAATATTCGGACGGGAATCAATAAAATCTTTGTAGGCGGATTGGATTGCCCTATCGGAGTTGAATTTTTTCCCTTGGAAGAAGTTATCCAAATTTCGAAAAAAATGGTAATCTGTTGGAGCAAGGTCCGGGGAGTACGGTGGATGTCTTAGACATTCCAATTGAAGCTCCTCTAATTTGGTAGCCGTCTGTTGTGCAGTGTGTGGTCTAGCGTTGTCATGAAGCAGCAGTGGCGCGGAGCGATTGACCAGCCTCGGTTGTTAAGCAGCTAGCTTTTCCATCATAGTTTGCAATTGCTGACAATAGACGTCTGCCGTAATCGTCTGGCCAGATTTGAGAAAACTGCAATGAATGACACCGGCTTTAGTCAACCAAACGCTTAGAAGTAACTTTTTTGGGTCAATTTTCGCTTGGAGCAGGATTTGGCTGGCTGGCCAGGGGTCCATTGCGATGAGCATTCCGATTTTCGATTATCGTAGAGAATCCACTTTTCATCACAGGTAATGATTTGATTTGAAAACCCTTCATTATTGAGCCGGTTAAGTAATGTAACGCAGCAGTCGACACGCGTTTGCCGGTTTGCTTCACTCAATTCGTGAGGTACCCACCTTTCAAGCTTCTTAATCTTCCCAATTTGCTTCAAGTGGATTAAAATAGTTTTATTACTAACACCGAAGCCTAAAGCTAACTCCGACGTGGTTTGCGATGGATCCGCTTCTACAATAGCCTTAAATTTTTCATTATCAACTAAAGTCTCCCGCCGTCCACGGGGCTTGTTCTGCAGGTCGAAATTTCCAGAACGAAAATGTTTTCCAACATTTTCGTTTTCCAAAAACGCACTGTTTTCTTTTGCGACACGACCGCTATACACATCATTAACCCTTCAAGCCGATTCCGCAGCACTGATGCCACGGTGGAACTCGTACTCGTAAATAACGCGAATAAATAAAAATATTTCAAGTTTTCTATTTTATAAACTTAGTGAGGAAAAAAAAATCTGAAAAAAAAAACAAATGAATGACGGTAAACGAAACAAAAATACATGTGTAAATAGCTGTATAAATTTGAATTTGGAATTCCTAACCAAAGAGGAGAAATTTGTGATTAAAGTGGCCAGTACAACAAAACGCCAATTTCATACGTAAGGACCTAATATTTTCTTTATCTTTAAGCGGTACAAAGATAAGATTCGTGATACTCGAAGGGTACGTTTAGGCTACAAAAGCCAGCCGGCTAAACCTAGGTGCAGGTGTAACCAATGAAGTAAGGCTGCACTTAGGTCTAGCTGAAATGATAAAGGCGAAACATAAGTATAGACAAACATAGCGCAGCACCTAGTTGTAACTGAGACCGGTTTCATCTAGGTCTAGCCGGCTAAACCGGTAAAATACGTTTAGCCGTATCGTAACATGTACAGATTAAATAAATAGATACATGATTTTATTGTAATGTAAAGGTATAATCCCGTCTTGTGGTTAAAAATGGTTACAAAGTAGTTTCACACATTTACCAACTCTTCATTTCACGTCACGTTTTGTATGGAACTTTTACAACCAGCTACTGGCTGTACATTGATTCAGTGTTATTCGTAACTACCCTCAGTTACATTTTAAATCGAAATGTTTATAGTTTTCGTTAATTGCAACATTAATGTGGTTGCAATGTTATCTTAATTTTATGGCGGCATCCAGAGATTATTTGTTTTGTCTCTCTCTCTTTTCAGCATTAAAATAAAACGAGACGATATATTTTTTTCTCAATGAGCCCAATTAGAGTTACGTCTGAGAGTAGCTTGTAACGCTCTAGAAAATGACTAGGCGAGGACACGTAGCCTAGGATAGGTAACAATAGCAACGCAAGGAGTGTTGACATCAGGCAGGTGGCCGGTTGCAAACTCACATCCGATTTTAGATATTATATTTTTGTACACTGATCCCAAGCTTCGCGACGTCACAGCTCTGACTGAACGCAACCGAGAAGATGCGGAGATGAGAGAGAGTGCGACTGAGAAAGAGAAAGGGAGAGCCACTGTAATGTTAATAGGATTCATTAAAAAATAAACACAATAATCCTTTCATTTAAAAGGTTTAGGGGCCGCGCACACTTTCAGCAAACGAAACGGAAAGGTCACTCCATTCAGCTCTTCATTATTTTTTGCTCGTCGACGGCACGTGCCTAATTTAGTTATATAAAGTGTTAATTTGCCAGTTTCTTGGGAACTAATATTCTTAATGGGAAATAGAAATTGCCTAATTCAAGTATTAAGTAAATTGTTATTTTAGATGTTACTGACATTTTTTTTAAATCCGGCTTGATATTTTTACATATTATATCACACTTTCGGGTTATTACTATTTATCACAGTTTCGGGTTTGAATTTTATTTCATTTTTTGTACTACGGAGGAAGCAAACAGGCATGCGGCCCACCCGATGGGAAGTGGTCACCGCAGCGTATGGATGGATGCTGCTACACTAGCGGTATCACATGCGCGTGTGGTCAGGGGTGTCACATGCCCTGAATCGATTCACGCCCTTTTTTAAGAAAATGTTGTATTCCTTAAGAAAATCTACGGCGGAGCTCATTCCACAACTTCAGAGTACGCGGGAAGAATTTCTTTTTAAGTTCAAGAGAACTTGTACCGAAGAGGTGGATCTTTGGCCAGTATTACTAGTGATTACTTCATTAATTCGTTCATATTAAGTGTGTTATCTGGTGTCAGATTTTATTCAAGTTGCCTAAAGACATCTGAAATGACTTTCCATCAGCATGTAGTGGCAAGTAGTCGCAAACACACTAGCGAACTAAACTGTCCACTAATGTGCAGGCGTCGTCACGTTGCTTTCCTTCACCGGAAACAAGTGGTGGTCTATGAAAACTACTGTAAGTCAGGTTGGTATGCAAATTCATGTGGCACGAGTAGGATTCGAAACTGGGACCTTTCGATCACAGGCGGACAATCTTTACCACTGGGCCACCACCGCAGAGATTACTACAGGTATGGATGTATGAATTATATACAATATGAATACTGCAGTACTTATCGTTTCACTGGGTTTGGGGTGCACTTAATAAGGAATCGTATTAGTAGCTAGCGAGACACGCTCCTTTCACGATCGAGCACCGAGAACGAAAACAAACATCGACACCTATCACTATATACAAGGATTTCGAAGTTTTCATTTTTATGAAAAAACTAGCGGCCCGACCCGGTTTTGAAACCTAAACCTTCCTTAGGAATCAAACTTTCTATTAAAAAACCTGCGTCAAAATCCGTTGCGTAGTTTAAAATATACCTATGTACATAGAGACAGTCAGCGGAAAGCGACTTTGTTTTATACTATTTAGTGATAATTAGAATTTCCACGAATTCGAATATTGAAATATATAATTTTGTAACTAATCCGTCCAATTCTAGAGGCGTAAAATAACTGTTATTAGCCATGATGAGCTACGATGTCGGCTACGAATTTTAAATACGTGCTACGAAATATTGATTGCTGCGATTCGGTTGTTAATGAATATGAACATGTTAATTTATTGCTTGTGGTTTGTGGTACTATGTAAATCGAATTTGCGTGAACGTTAAAATGGAAATTGATTTCGTATTTTTGATTTTAATAGGTACTTTTGTTGATCTTTGATTGGGCAAGAACTTAGTTTTAAGGTTGGTATAAACTATGTTCGGGTGGAATTTAGCAAATCAATTTTGTAGCAGTTCACGACATGATTTTTGTCACGTGTTGTATTCAATAAGATCTATCCGACTACAGTAAAAGCTTGTGTCAAAAATTAAATTACAATTTTGTAACAAAAATCTTAATGGATTTTGTGCCTTATTGCTTCGATCGATTTTTCAATATGCAAGATCATGTCTTTTTGTAACAAAAATTATGATCCGTCTGATTAAAGCCGAGAACGCTGTGACAGTACGCGAGTTCCTCATTAACCGGAGCATTCCTGGCGGGTGCCGTAAACCCGGAGCGAGCCGAATGTAAAACGGGACTCGTTTTATGTACACGGCTCTTTGATGGCCTTTTAAACAGCGTCGGCCGGTGGGAGCGGCTAGGGTTGCCACACGTGACGATTTTCCCTCTCAGGGTTAGACATCGAGTTGGTGAAACGTCAACAAAATTAAATAAAAAAGGTTCGTACTAAGTCCAGTTAAATATTTAGTTATGTTGACATTGGGTTATTTCTCGAATTACATATTTTTTTGGTGAAATATGAGGTCCCAGATTATTTGGCCGTTAATCCGTTTGGTGCTTGCGTTGGAGTCCCCAACCAGGAACATTATTTTAGAACTGTCAATGCCCCTGGCTGGACTATGGTCAGTATTTGTGCTCTAGGAAGAACCATTTTACCAACCTTCACGGATGTAGTTCGAGACGAGGAAGGACACAGCTTTGGTAGTTCTTAGGTAACAATAACATTACCAGGGATGGTTAATGTCAGGCAGGCACGGACCCAAAATCAACCACACGCAAAAATTACAGGTAGAGTGCCCCTGCACTTGAAAATTTTTTTTATTGAAAAGTTTTTTTATTGATTGATCTAGCCTCTCTTTCTTCGCTTATTTGTCGACAGCAAATATGTGTTTAGAAGCAGGCCTAGCCAAACGGCAATCTACAAACGAAAACGCTCGCAAAAATGTATTTAAAAAAATTTACATATTTACTACTGCGACGTCGTAACAAAATGTGATGACTGAGATTCATGCCTCATTGCTCGTGCTTCGTTGATTTGACGTCCGTCGACGGATAATGTAGAAATTGTGTGAAGATTCGATGTACGTCAACGCACGTCAGTGTCAAAACCTATAGAAAAAAAGGTCGATTACAATTTTAGATTACCTACATTTCAGCCTGCTGAAAAAAGTTATTGGCTGAACCAAACAGTCAGATTTTTCGATTTTTCCTAGGAATAACCTTTCAATATTTTTAGGTACATATTCTGGTGACCCTACGCGCACCTTATATTATACAACGGGGCAATTCGCCCCGCGGGTGCCGGTTCCCGCCTGTTTTTCAAGCTTTTTACGACGGCGACGTGGCGTGATGTAGCCTTTTTGGAATTTCATGAAAGTAGAATTAATTCAGTAATTGATAGGTCTGGCCCGACAGGGGCGCAGTTGCGAACCGTTTGTGAACAGTTTAGGGCATCATTGCAGGTATTACATTGAAATCGTAATTGAGACACTTATTATTATTGAAAAACTAAATGCATCACTACATCTGTAATTTTTAGTACAGTAAAGTTAAACGATTTTTTTTATTTACAATCATCTGCCATATGTTTGACTGCAAACCAATAACTTCCGAACGGATTCTCCTAAAGTTGCACATTTCGCGTAAATAACTCCGTCGTCGTGGTGAGTGGCCGATCCGCTCCAAACTGGAATTTACCGGTTTATTCCGGTTCGCGTGATGTGACGCCATCGGCGATCGACCGATCACCCATCACCCACGCTCGGTCCCTTGTTTCTTACCTGCCAAGCTAAATATCGCAGTTGCCGGCAGTAAGAAAGTTATTCTCGTCTATAATGTGCGCATTTGGCCATTGGTTCGTAAGGCTATTATACCTACTTATGTAGTTTGAGGACGAATTGCTCTAAAATTAGCCGTGTATACTTGTTAAATTTTTTCCTGACAAAGGATTTTTGAAATACAGTACAATACAGTACTTTTGATATATAAGTACAGAGTCCAAAAACAGTGTAATATGACTTAATGGAATAGGTGGTAATGAGCGTATTTACTACTTTACAAGGGTGCACGCTATATTTGTTACACGCAATGTCTTAACAGCTAAGAGAAATGGGAAGCATTCCACTTTGACTGCCTCAGGGAATGGCACTTGTTTTCACAGCATTTTATAGATTTTTTTTTCCTATGTACTCAAATTGAATACATTAAAAATGGCAACACTTTCTGGCAACACTCCGCGTGTTTTCTTATCGCACAGTGGCCTATTTCGTCGCAGCGGAATTCTCACTCGACTCTTACCTCTCAACGTCCACTTTGCGGAACATTCGAGAAGTTTCCGACCTCCGTCAATAGCGACAACTTACGTCTACAGGGAGACAAGTAAGAAACTTTAAGATGTGCCCCAAGGGTTATGGTTCTTGCGATAGCTAGCGATCACCGAGTTTAGAAATATTCGCCCACAAAACGGTAAATTTTAATAGCAAATGAAAACAAAATGGAATGCTTGTTCTCCCATGGTGCGTTTCCATCAGTAATTTGTCTATTTATAAGCTTTACAAGCTGGCCATCACTATAAACTTCTCAGGCATTGTTAGTTTTACAAAATGACACCGGCATTTCACATCACACGCTACACCTATGAATTTGCAAACTGCCGACCTTACAGATACATGGGCTTTGCGCAAAATATAGCAGCGATTACATCTAACTAAGAAATACTGACCAGGCGATAACAGAGTATAAAAAACCGTTATTTTCACCCCGAATCGATGACCGTAGCTTTATTTCAACTTTATCGTTTTTGCGTCGGCCATAACTTGGCACCCTCTATGCGCGGAAAGCACCCGAAAGCCGGTAAGTATGTAAATTACGGTCGCGAGCGCCGGCGGTCCTCTGTGCCCACTTATCTATTCAAATTCAGCTTCGGGGTGCGTCGCCGGCCCACGCTAATCAAAATCCGATCAGCCATTAAGACCTCTCGCTATCTGCGCTTAGTTTACGAGCGAGGGGGGCGGGAGGGGGCGATCACTTATTTATGTGGCGGGCGTCTGAAAAACTACCCTCTCAGCAGTGGTTCACTAGATGCGAGCTCCGGACACATGTGCTGTGAAAGTAGGTTTAAATTTCTAGAACGCTCATATAGCCTAGGCTGACAAGAGAATGGCACTTTAGTGCAGTAGTAGTGCAGTTTATTGGGTACTGTGTACTAACCGCGATTTATTTCGCAAAAAAAATAATATAATTAGCAACTTAGTTTACCAATGTTATTCTTATTAGGTTTTCCCTCTGCTTTGATAGCGTGAGATAAAATCGTTCTTGCGTGTTTCTGACCCCTAGTCTGTTCCAATGTGCCCCGAGCTAAGAACCCGGGACGCAACTGTTGCAAACATCAACACAATTTGAATATGACCTCCCATCATTTTGATTTGATGACTTTAAATTGTGCAAGTTTTTGCTTACTTGAAGGGAGGCTAATCAGATGGGACTATATGTGACTGTAGCTGTGCCTGGGGCTTCGCTCACGTTGTTTTTTTTTACAAGTAGCATACGAAATTTGTATAAGAATATGACACTCTCCCAAGGTCCCGCTTTTGTTTATATGTAAGCGGTAATAAACTGATAATATTAAATATGGACAAAATGACGGTGTAGTGAAGAAGCCACAGATAGAGTATCACGTCTGAATATTAAGGTATTCGGAGTAGACAGAGCTACTTGGGAGTCGCGAATCTATAAAGTCACATATTGCCAGATAGCCAACTTATTGGTGGAATTTCGATACTGAAATAGTGGCAGGTAAGTTGCCTCGCTTATGAGAAGCATTGCCAGTTACTTTTACAATCCGCGCGGTAGGATAAGTCGCTTTGTTTTTCTATCGCTCCACAAAATTGTTATATCAAAAAAATGTATGCATATATTTTCATCTAAAATAGTCAAAAGTCACAGCTTGTTCACTTGCTTATTCACTTTTTTGACAAATAAAGCAGAATGCACGGGAGCTTTGTAATCAAACGCTTTGTAAGCTCGCTTTGAATAAACAAACCTATCTGATATCGAGCTATATTCATGCTCACAATTTAGGTATAAATCTATTGCCTAAAACAGCGCGAGGTGTAAAGAACTGTTATATTATTGATTTATTTATTTTAAATTAAATAGCGACGTTATCTTTAATCTGTATGATTTATCTCTTACAGAAATAAATAAATAATGTATTGCTGCAGCTTGTTACTGGTCGGAGCATAATTGTAACGTCATAAATGTGACATATATTTTTTCAATTTTATGAATTAGTTCCAGAAACGAATGAGCGCATCAAAACAAATTGTTTTTAATAGTTCGTTAAATAAGTACTTATGTAGATTTGGATTATAATTTTGGGACCTGTTCGACATAACTTTTAAAAACAAATACGACTTTTTGAAACTTTTGTAAATCTTCGACTTGTGCGTGACCTAATTTTTCATGAGAATTTCAATACATAAGTGTTCTTGAGTATCTTTAGGATAGGTAAATTTGTTCAGGGCTGATGGATATGTTAAGTGCGGTGTATTTTGTATCGAGGGCGATAATCGATGAGGCTTGAGGGAGGAAAGCAGGTGACAGCTGCCAGCCATCCGTCTCTGTAAAACTTGGTGTCCTGTCTGTCACTTTTTCACGACCGTGCCTCACTTAATTTTGAGCCGTACTTGTATTTTTAAGCACAAACAAATAGTACATCAACTCACTTCTGGGTCTATTTCTTTGCAGGTCACGACTCTGGAGCTTTAAGAGAAAATGATTGAATTAGGCATTGGGTAGAACTAATCAATATTATTTGATTTATCTCTATTACCTATGGCAATAAAAATCAGTCGAGAGAGAACCTAGTTTCAAATATTTGCGCATAAAAAAGATAAATATTCCATAACCTAAGTACCTACTGTTAAGTCAATATGTTATGGTTAAGCTCAATATACCCCAATTGCCATGCTAGATCTAATAATATATTTATATCTTACACATTGGAGAATTTTATTCACAGGATGTGAAAATTGATTCAGGGTTTACAAACGCGGTTTGGCGCGTGTGGTGTGAAAATGTTTAGTATGTGTTGCCCATTAATCTGGCCTTATTGTAAAAAATACCGTCTGTATATTTCTCCCTATATACTTCAAGATAAGCGATAGGTACATAGGTACCTACAGGTCGTGTCGAATGAAATATGAGTAAAAAATATGCCACCTTTTGGACTCGACAAATAATACACGTGTCATACTCTGCCACGGGTACTATTGTATACTATTTTTGTTAGTTACAAACAACAAAACACAATCGCGGGTGGGTGACCGTCATAGACGTGACGCATGTCAGGGCCAGCGCGGGGGTGAGGTGGGTCGAGTGGCGTGTGGGGGAGGAGGGGGGACGTCGCGAGGCCGCCCTTGCGCGAAGGTGAGGCGACAATTAACGTCGCGGTGGAATGACCGCGCTGGCGCGATGTCAACGATTCCGATCGGCGCGGCGCGATAGCGGCCGGACGCGACGCCCGCGCCGACGCCGCGGGATTCATGACGCACAGGGCTGCTTCTTGATAATTAGTCTGTAAGACCTTTGCCCTTCAATAACTATGTAGATTGAGAGGTATTATAATATAATGAATTGATTTATCCCATGGAAGAATAAGTCAGCCGAAGTCGCGGTCCAGTTAACAGTTCCTCTGTTCTGGGCTCCCGGGCCCTGGCTCCAACGGAATGAACCGATAAAACAACTGTGATGAGAGAGGACAGTTTGCCAAAGTTGGCTCAGTTAGGACTAAAGTTGGAGCGAGAGCTCACTAAAACAGTAATACAGGTATGTAGAAAGGGTAATAACAACTAAAACTGATTTTTAATAGTTTTCCTTTTCGAGCATGTGTCGGGATTTCTCTCTCAATGGAACAAGCTATTTTTCAGTTGATTGCAAGCTGTAGACCATTGGAAATATGTTTTTGTCAGTGATTTTTTTTTAAATTAAAATCTTCAGAAAAAATCTCGTATATTACGAAATAGTATGGACTCTTTCGCCATTTTGACTTAGGCAATCAGACCTCGAAAGCTTTACCACATTTCCTAATAATTCAAGGAGTGAGGATACTACATTTAGAAGGTATACGTAAATCTTTATCGCACAAAATACAAATTTGTAAGTACAATACGCGGGATTAATACTAAATCATTATTTAACAGTCAATATTAATTTTCTGTCTTGATTTTAATTTCTCCAAATTGCCAGCCCTGCCCCGCCCGGCGCGTCATCTGTCCGCTAAATTGCTACTCGCGCTCGGCCAGACACTTGCGGTTGCCGCACACGTACGCCTAATCTATATGCTGGCACTAACATGTACTGTACTATATGTACTATATATGTACTATGGAGTGCACTGATCGATCTGTTTTTTTCCTTAAAGCGGACGCGATGTACAAAATGCGGTCTTTGTTTGCCTAAGTCAATAATGCGCCAAGATGGTATCAAATTTTGGAGACAGTAATTATATTTACATACTACTTGACACATAGAATTATGGCAAGATAGAGATGTAATATTTGCTGCATATTTCTAGGTAGTGTGGTGATGATGTGACTATTTGAATAAAATTTTGAAGCCTACGATTATCGTGACCGATTCTCTGTTACATCTTTACAAAGAATTTCTTAGTCAAATTGCGGTACAAAATATTTTTCAACATTATTTTGTGACAAACTAGCATAAACCTCTGAATTGTATAATTATACACGTCACACATATAAAATTACATACATTTTTTATACTAATTTTAAATATTATGTAATAGCAATAGCATATTATTTTTGTTTACTTCGCTTTGAATGACGGCAGCAGACTTAACTATTAGCAATTTTTTGACATCAATAAGAGAAGTAGGTATTACATCCAATTTGAAAATTTTAAACAGCATTATAGTTATCGCAACCCAAAGATGATTTGAATACATAATCAAGAATATACTGCATTCTCTCTATGCGTGTCCACGCGCTCATTATGCTGGACGGGACTAAATCTAGGGGCTCTGGTAGATGACAGGCGGAGATCATGGCATGCTGCGCACGATTCGACTTAAAGATTCACTTAGTGGCGCTTACTGGAGTTTAATTATATGTGTGAGTTTACGACGATAATAAAGGAACTAAGCACATTTATTAGATACACTCGATATTTCACCAATTGTTCCCGAAAATTCTTTTTTATTTTTTTTTGTTAATTTAAACTGGGAAAATATTGGGCGTAAGTAAACCCAACTCTAGTGCCAAAGCCATGATACAAGGTGGAGCTGATTTGGATGCGCTCATGCTTCATATTCTCCTAATGTAAAAACTTCAAATAAATAACTTTTCTCCATAACGAAGATCGTACGGCCACTTTTATAATACCTATTAAAAAAATTGTCTTTATTGAACCTTAATATTTATTTCACTCTTGTACATCTTATATATGGACCAGATTAAAATCTGTCGCCTACCTAATAGCCATGTGCTAAAACCTCGAAGTACCTAGTTTATCGACTGGACAAGAAACTTAAGCATTTAGCATATTTTTTATTATTCCTCAACTAAGTTATGAACAGGGTTGTTTTCACTATCAAGTTGTGATAACAATCAGCCGTTCCCACTGCCCTTTCGATTTCATTCATGCCCAATGCCCAACTAAAACAAACTTTATTTCAACTCGTCTCTGTGTGCGTGCCCGTGACGTAGCACTGCGCATGTGTGCGGAACGCTCAAACATTAGCGATCGATAGAGGCGCCCGAGGTTTTAAGGGGTTTCAATGCCTATTCACAGGCTTCTCACGAGTCATGTAAAATAGAAACTCAGTTTTATTGTAAAATGTACGAAAATCAAATCAATTAACATTAGTTAATAATCTTTGTTTTTTTGCGCCCGTATATAAAAATAAAAATCTGCCATATTTTTAATTTTAGGTAGTTATGTTAATAAAGAGTAGTTAGCTGCTATATTTTTATATATAGCTTTTATAGGTACACTACGTAAAGACCAAAACAATTATTGAAGTTATAAGTAGTACTCAAAAGTGCATATTAAATTAGGTTAGGATCTTGTATCATGTCACAATCCCGAATTCCCGTTGACACTGATACAAACAATACACTCACATCCAAGATATTATTTTTTCTCTGCATCACCGCCATTGGTAGAAAACGTCTCAGACATTAAATAATAATCGCAGACTCTGTCTATGAAAATAGATGAAAATATTTTCTCGTATTCAAATACAGGTCCAGGTGGATAATCGTGTTATATTCAATTAAGTATAATATATTGCATTTTACAATGGGATCAAAAAAGTGTCGTATCTGCGTTAACAATTCTTTGGCACATCAGAGTCGCAAACACATAAATATGTAGGAGGTATCGCCGCAGATAAACTTGTAAAAAGTTATGAATGAAACCGAGAGTGGCGTAGTAGAGTTGTAGACACCCCCGCCCCGCGCCCCGCGCCGCCCTCCCACCCCCCGCCTCCCGACAATTTGTTTCACGCATTAGTTTAATTTTGTTTTGACTTTTTACACAATCGTGGTAATGGAACGGAGCCGCTCTTTTTATTTATTTAGATGAGACGTTGGACTTGAATTGTGTTTTTTTTAATTTTAAACATATTATTTCATAATATTTATTGACTTTTGTTTTTAGCTTTGACGTCTTTATTTGTTACGTTTAATTGTGACGTCGATATCAGTATTTTTTGCTTTATTACGCAAAATATTTTGCAATAAATCAACTGCGTTTTAGACTACAGGCTAGGCATACAGCCGCCTGATGGTAAGGTGGTATTTGGTAATGGTAAGTGGTCATTACAATTTTGTGGTCTATGGCCATTTGCCAAAGTAATAACACTGGCTCTCTCACCCGTCAAATCGGAACACAATGCAAGCACTGCTGTTTGGCCGCGGCAATAGTGACGTGCCCGTGCAGACGTCCTTTGTACCAAGGTGTAGTCTACTAAATGTACCAAAAGTAGATACTTTTTTTTATACTTAAAAGTAGAACTTACCAGATGGTACATTGAGTATGATAGATTAAAACCGAGATATAAAAAAAATATGGTTTCGTCTGATTTTAATATTGCAACAAAACAAATTGCCGCAGTGTGCAGCTGTAATGACAAAATGTTATCAGCGAATCATGAACATCTAACTCTATGTCCGTAAAACACCTTTTCGTCTCTAATAATACGTTTGCTGCAACTTTTCTCACAAGACCTTATGCTATGCAACCGAATATGTAATAATTATTATCGAATCACAATCGTTTCTATCACGCGAGTGGTACTCAAATTGGCCTCATTTGCGCGGCACCGCGGCGGCGCGCGTCGCTGCCTGGTCAATCTATTTAGGTACCGGTGCATGGCTGGCAAGTCCTTTATGCGCCATAGTTCTGTCCATTTTCCATGACGTTGCAGCTGCCAGCCGCAGGCGGATATGTGCATGGTGGATAGAGGAAGCGATAGCGGATGGTCATTTCGAAGAGTTTTTTTCTTATAGTGGAACCTAAAGGTCATAAGAACGTTGTAATAAATGAAACAACGGAAACTAATCTACTTTGTTTTAATTTGAGTAGTCTCAACTTAACATGGGACAATGGAATGCTAATTGAACATACTGTGTCTGGTTCCTAAAGCGATTCCCGCCAAGAAAATTTTGTCTTCCCGGTTGCTTTCGTCGGAGTCCAGGGCCGCTTTCCTACTTTTTCTATTCCATTTTGCAAAATCTTCAGCATCCTTAATTGCCAGATCACTGGCACACCATTCCACCACATCAAACTAACGCTTTTGAGATTTTCCCTTCAACCCATTTAACTAAAAGTTTTATTATTCCTTTACGAAGTAAGGCACAGTGTCCGCATCCTAATACCGTCATCAACGGAGGTCGTATTCTAAGCTCGCCGCTCAAGCGGGCGTTTCTCTCGCGCACATACTCTATATACCTACGTATGTGCGCGGTATTCTGTATATGTCGCAGCCAACTGGTTAAATCAGCCATTTCACTGGAAGGCTAGCCCGTTCATTAAACGCTGGAATTCAGTTGAACATCTAGGCCGATCAATAATTGAACTAGCATCAATCAACGTTCAACTAGTTGGCTTATTGTCAGCTAGCCCTTTGAAGACGGCTGCCGTAAAATCAGGCACGTGATTAAAATTTTGTTATCATATATTTTCCATTGTCGCTCTGTAAGCACCTAAACAAATATGGCATCATAAAGCTTGCACAGCAAGCAATGTTTTTGTTTTTTTTTTCGGTAAATAAAAGTGATATTTAACAATTAGGTAGGTACTTAGTTTTTTCATTCTCTTAAGAAAGGCTATTATTTAAGTTGAAAATTCATGCTTAGCCAGACCAAACAATACGAAATCGTCATTTAACAAAACGGCTAAATGACGTTCAGCCAAATCGTTGAACGTTTCATTCAACACAACTCATTCAATTGAATGCCGGCGTTTAATGAACGGGCTAGCTTTCCAATTAAATGGCTGATTTAACCAAATGGCTGCGACTCATATAGGTACTATGAAACACGTGTTATGTCGGCTCGTGTTATCGCTGTATATAAGGAAAAGGTAAACATCTCCTGGATGTCAGATCAAGCAATGTTGCTTTAGTATGTTTTACCCGAAATTCATGTTGCTACAGACTTAATAAATTGGAATAAAGGGTAGGTACTGACAGAAAAATATAGAAAATCTATCGTATACATATATTTTTGTATCATGGTGATAAATTGACACAGTAGGTACAATTTCAATTGATTTGGTAAATTCTATACTATTATATTTTTTTAAATAGGTTTGCGTTTGTGAGTTTGTGATTTTCTGAGTTTGTTTGTTTGAGGTGGGCAATCTCCGTATCTACCGAACCGATTTCAAAAATTCTTGCACCATTAGATGTACCTTACATTATCCGAGATCGCTTTAGGCTATATTTTATCTCAAAATTCCCACGGGAGCGAAGCCCCGGGCAACATCTAGTTATAAATAATCTTAAAGATGATCAATGACAAATTTTGAACAATATCTAGGTACTTTATATTATGTGTTCAAAATTTGTCCTAAAATATAAAAGAGAGAGAAATACGCGTACCGTACGTAAGGTATACATTACGTGGACTTTGTGTGGACCCGTTCTTTTAACACCACATTGTAAAAAAAAATATAAACTCATGTTTTTGCAAATAAATAATCTTTGTCTTTGTCTTACGAGTAAGTCTAATTCGGCATAGCAACACAACATAGCCCAGGGGACATTAGTTGCAGATAAGTCGTTATAAAAGGAATTACAAAGAGCGCTCTAATTTCCCGTCGTCCGGAGCTCAAATAATTCTTCGCGGACGCGGCTCTCACGAAATGAGCTGAGTCCGACGTGCACACTCAGCAACGCCTGAATGTAATACACACGTACCACCAGCATGTCCAGCCAGCAAACAATTCATATTCATTTATTTAATAACAATTATGTTGAAAATTCTGTTAAAACCACCACCATCCCAATGGCATTACAAATTATAGTACAGTATCTATCAAATTAAATTTAAATTAAAAAAATAAATAAAAATAAGAAAATCAAGTACATAGGTAACTAGGGGCCCGTTCCGGCTTCGCACGTATAAAAACTAATAAATTATACACCGAGGAAGGTTCCTCAGGAATCACACTATCTATTGGTGAAAACTGCATGAAATTCCATGCATCCGTTTTTGAGTTTATCGCGAATTTAATTTAATTATAATTAAATAATTGTTTTACGAAATGCGCTGAGATTGGACATTGGTTACGTAGGGTGGATCTCCGAGCGTTTCGACCGCTGCGGCTGCGCGTCATTGTCATTTTTCAAATTTCAACAAAGACAAGAATCAATTTTACTATCTTACTTTAAAATCATTAGTCTGTACTGTGATCAATGTCAATTCTATGAATGATTGATTTTGGAAATGATTGCTTCCTCAAATTAATTAACGGATAATAATGACGGCGTGGCCGCAGCGGTCGAAACACTCGGAGATCCACCCATCAGCAGAATTTCGAGCTTTTTGTCGACAACCAAATATATCTATGGAAATACGATTAATAAAAATATTGGTGAATTACGATTTTAGTGAACCCGAAAATTGTTGTGAAAGCAAACAAGAGTACCTAATCTATACTATTATTATAACCAGGTAAGCATTTGTGAGTTTGTATGTTTGTAGCGGGTAATCTCCGAAACTACCGAACCGATTTCAAAAATTATTTCACCATTAGAAAGGTACATTACCCAAGATTGCTACATGCTATATTTTATCTCAAAACTCCCATGGGAGCGAAGCCCCGAGCAACATTTAGTCGTTTCTAAAGTGCCTTCACAAATTTGGAGGAGCACACAATATGCTGCATGCAACAGCAACTACTCTAGGTCATGACCTCGTGACACACCATGGTGTACGCTCGCTACATTACTGGCTGGTGTGTCCAGTACAGTCTGCGGTATTTCCGCTGCGTCGTCACGCGAGCTTGGAGATTACGCGCGTAATAACCCCCCGGCCAGAGCCTTCGCGAGACATTGTGACAGATTGACGGGCTTCCAACTCACATATACCTGCCAATATAGCAGGACAAAAGTGGTGGAAGTTTCTAGGTCGGCGTTCCATTGCTACGTCACCAAGATATTTGGATTTGGCGCCACTTTTAGCTAAAAAGAGCTGTTCTGAGTCTATCCGTAATTAAGAGGTAGGTGCCCGTGTTATATCGCTTAATGAATTTGAAGCGGTGGTGATGTAATGGTCAAGACCGCCCGCCTGTGAAACGAAAGTTCCCAGGTTCGAATCTTACTAGTGCCACATGATATTGTACATCAATCGATATAGTAATTTACATCGACCACCACTTGCTTCCTGTGAAGGAAAACATCGTGAACAAACTTAATTCTGGTTGGTTTTCAACTGTGTGAAATGAATGGCAAACCACGCCATTCCACGTGGCGACCATGACTCTCAGCTATGAGGGATACGGCTATAATAAAGAGGACATGTGACTACTTGAAGAGAAAATATATTAAGTTTTATTGTGATTTTCCATCGATAGCTTGAGTTATATTGTTACCCTAGCGTGTGTTTGGTCGAATCAATTCCTTTCAGTACAGTGGCATATTACTATACTAACAAAAATATTAATATGACATGCAATCAATCAATACTGTTTTTCACATCTTTTAAAACTTATTTTCCATAGTCCTCTTTCTATCGAAATATTTTATCGCTGCAGTTTTTGACAGTGATATGGGGCTACTGGGAAAGTTCAAACATGTCAAGTCTTTTAGTATCTTTTGGCTGTACATTATATAGACTTTCGTAACTTTAAGGAGAAACGCAATATTGTTTTCTATTGGGTTGATACACAAAAAAGTGAAAAAAGTTTTTGAAATTAAAAAAAATACCTCTGCTTAAGTTTCTCCGTACGCGGGCTTATATCTATCTAACCCAGTCGCGTAACTTACTTCATAGTCGCCCGGGGCGAAATCTGAATTCGCCTTCTTTTTAACATAAAAATTTGACGCCCTTAAGGTTCCAGAACTCACGTAGAACAGAGACTGACAATATTAATGTATGCAAGTGATATCTGTGTGTACTTGCACTGAGCTTGTATCTTGCTTGTAGCTTGAAATCTTCCAATGCGTTTGTATATCTCATGCAACCTGATCCGTGCCTCTTGAAGGATACAAAAAGGGACAATTTTACCATCCTCCTAAAGGTAGCGCGCGGGGCCAGGTAGACAAAGATTTTCTCCAGTAATATTCTTGGTAAAATCGATAGTAAGCACTGGAACTGAAGCAAAACAGCTCGTGCGATTCTGAGTACGGTGGCTCTAGTATATAAGGCTATGTATTCGTTACATAAACTCCAGCGACAGCTAAGGGGAGCTCGACCAAAATACCGGGCACCTGACGCCGCGCCTGGGCGGAGCGGACGCATGGTGACGAGTGGAGCGATTTTCTTTGTTGTTGAATTTGACAATAACTTCTCTTTCTTCTGAGCATTTCCCGATTACATTCGCGCCTGTGATTCCTCGAAGTTCAGTGTACGCTAAAAAAATAACAATTTTCTATTCCGCATCATATTTATGACTTCTTGTCAACTTTATTATATATATATCTATAAATTATTTCAGTTAGAATAGAGGTGATTAAAGTAAATCATTTATTTTGGACTAAAGTACATATGGAAAATTACAGTCTATATATCTATGTTTATCAATGGCCAATAAAATAAAAAAACTGACGAAGGCCTCCACTTATGTTTTTTATTTCTCCTACAATTTTGTTAAACAGTCTAGTAAAATAAAGTGCCCGTTAAGGAATTCTATGTTATGGTAAAAAGGTGTTTTGCAATGTATTTGGATGGGTTGACGTGCTGTCGACTTTACACGAGAATTTATTTGTTTATCGATCACAAATTTCCTGTGTAAGAGGAATACTTATCCCTCTTTATTATTTATATTCAACGAATATAGAACACCTAAAACGCACAGCGTATCACCATGATCGCTCCTCAGCGTAGCAACGAGCCTCACAAAGCCCGGCTGCGGTCGGTCGTCTTACCGACTGTACATACCTATCACGTAGCGGCTACGTACCCTATATACCGGCTACGTAGCAACTACGTACCAGCTATGTATTCACGAGTTGTTGACACAGTAATCACTGGGCTACGGCCAAGACGGGTAAAATATTCAATGGACCTCAAATTCGCTGACGGATATTGTTTTAGATTTTTGAAGCACGAAAATGAGATGTTTTTTTATCATCAAAAAAGTCCTTTGCCCCTCTTCAATTTCAATTCAATTGATTTGCCATGCTAATAATCACAAGACGTTTGACATTATATGTAATAAGTAGTGCTGTTTGTAATACTTTTTGTCGTATCTGAGGTTTAAACATCTGTGCTTTTGGGTACAAATGTTTGTTATAACTTTATTGTACGAAAAATAAGTACACAAAATTAAAAATAATGTTGTACTTTTAAATTTTAATACATGTTCTTCTTTATCTGACTACCTAGTAGTGACCGTAGTGGTCACCAGGTTCCGCCTGTCACCAAGCGATCCTGGTTCGATTCGCAGCGCGTGTAAATATTTGTGCTTATTTATTGCTTTTACTGACATCTGCAGTTCTTCTGGGTGTTATATATGCGAACATTGTAATGTTCTTATATATGTCATGCGAACACACCAGCGTTAAAAATCGTTGAAGTTGTCACTATAACCGAAATCGTTCGAACATCATCGTTATGATTATGTGTTCGTTTCTGTTTGTGTCGATCGGACCCCCGATACAAGCTTAGGATTCAGCGTAGGGCGTTGAGTGTTGTCCAATTGTCAATTTATCGGTCTTCTCATTTTCGCTTCTCATCGTGTAACTATAGTAACCAGTATATAAACCATTGGTAGTCAAACTGCACTGTAGTAATTCGTCACCGTTTCACCTGTCTCCTAACATTGTCATGAACTGAGGTTCAATTAGGTTTGTTTTGAGCGCACCGTTGAGCACAGGCCCATGCGGGCGTCGATGGAACACAAACTAATAGGCGAAGCACAGTACAGTTTAAAGATTATTGCTACTGACAATCATGTTATTGTGCCACTCAGGTACAGCTCATATCCATAAGAACATTTATGTAATAAAGAAAAATAAAATTATAGTAGGGTGTATAGTAACCTGCAACCTATTTAAATGTCTTTTACCATACTAAAGTATATTTAACGACCTCGATGGCGTAGTGGTCACCACGTGTTCGCTTGCTATCTAAAGATCCCGGATTCAATTACCAGCGCGGGAAAATATTTGTACTTTCTTTCACAGATATATTTGCCAACGGTTTTGAGTGTGATGTGTCCGTTTCTGTGTTTCACCGGACCCACGATGCAAGCTTAGTGATTAGTGTGTAAAGTGTTATTGTACATTTAAAAACATAAGTTTTTTATTTAAACCAAAAGCAGTACTGACTGTATGATTGGATGTGGATTACTGCCGAACATGATTTTTTTTGTCACCCATGGAATGCAATAAGATACCACAATAAAAGTTTGTATTAAAAATGATATTTTTGTAAAAAACTTTAAACTTTAAAAATTTAAAGGTAAAACTGAAATGTTCTTTCCCATATAGTATGTTAAGAATTCGCTTAGTAGACGCACATAATAAAAATTCAATTTAGAAGATTCAATCTGTACTGCATCTATCTTTACGGTGCATATATTGCATAGCAATTTGCAATATCATTTATATCCGTGGTTATTGATATCAGAGTTTGTATTAGCGTTACAGAGCGAGTAAAATAATTTTTTTTTATGTATTTTTTTTCAATCATTTTGGATAATTCTAAAATACTACTTTTAATATAGCTTTGTTTATTTTATTTAATGGACATATTAAAACCTTGTGAGCGTCCTCTTTTATTTAAGCGTTTATCCGGTTGCCGCCGCCGCCATAAGGGGTTATTATAGGCCAAAGGGATGAGATCATAATGATATGATAGATTTGCTTAAAAATGGGTATATCATAATTATTATAGTTTCATGTTAGTTTTAACGAGAATTGGCCATCGATTCGCTAACAGACAATAATTAAAATTATTCTAAGAGTACATTGCACCAATCAAATTTGGCATTAACTTTAATCTGCACAGAAAAACGCAAAGTACCAAACGCCTTTTGCATGTTAACGTTAATGTTGACTGGTGCAATGAAAAGGCGTGTGATCTGATGCAATGTTGCGATCGATGCATATGCACCGCATCGTCTAGTAAAACTAGTGCAAACTGGTGATTACCAGATAAGCTGGAACGCGCGCCGTTTAGTTTACACTTCGTAAAATTTTGCACCATGATAAGAACACTTTGCCATTCTCTTTGCTATAAAGGACATCAATATCAGCGAGCATTTATGTTTATTTTGATATGCGTGCCAATGGTCTGCCTGCCGAAGGTATGCCGAAGAACAATCGAAGTGGGGAAGAAAAATAGGTAAGCGGTCCCTGGGTTCCCAAGCTTTGTGGTTGAGGAGGACGGGAAAACGTTCGTTTGAATAAAAGAGAGATTCTTGGCACACATGTTTTTTTAGAAGTCCAATGAAACTATTTTTGTTAATTTTCTTTTACCCACTATTTAATAGCTTTTAATTTCCTTTTGTTTTTTTTTTTATATTTCAGTATTGCAAAAAATTGTAATTTTTACAATCACAGAAAATACCTAAGTAAAATTAAAAAAAAATGGAATCTTTAAATAATAGAAAACATATTAAAATGTTGAATATATTTTCTCATAGTCTCATCGTATTTATCGTTAATCGACAACATACATTGCTCGTTTTATCGTATATCAATGCATAAGCTCAAATTAAAACTACGCGAGCACCTAACGTCAGTTACATAAATACGCCAATGCCAAATACCACGAGACGTCCGCGCAAGAAAATATTTTCAGATTCCATTTGCACGAATTTTCTACGAGTAGGTACATATGAGTTACGAGAAGAAAAAGAATTGCGAGGCACGTACAATGCATTCGCTACGGCGCTGCTACGAGCCGCTCAAAAATAAGAAACGCGTCGTAGCACCGAAAGTTTATCAGCTACGCTACGAATCGGCGCGGCGTAGCCGATGAGAATATAAATAAAAAAGGCATGTGCTTCCGTACTAGAATAGTACTTACCACTTCATATCCTCCCGTTGACGGGATGTAGCCTGTCAGCTTATAGGCAACAATTGAATCACCAAGGAGGGTTGACATCGGATATGTAGTCGGTTGTAAAAGCAGCCGTTTCAGTTGGTTCATTTTGTTATGCTGGCTTTTTATGCAGGCTCGAATGAAATTAGAAATTCGGGAAATTCTCATCCTCACAAACTTAGTAGGCTAAAACAAAATAAATAGTGATATAGTTCGGATAGTTCAAAATATATTTTCTCACGAAACGTATTGAGCGGAAGTTAGTATAATTTAAACTTCCTGTATCCCCCTCGGACGCTGCATTTACTGAAGCAGAATGAAGCCAGCGCCATCTCGCCGCCGGTAATGACGTCACGGATAAAATCCGCGTTTATGAGAGTATCTGGAAATCCAGCTAGTAGGATTCTGCTAATATTACTCTAAATCCGAATAATAAGATTCCGTAGCCTTTTTAAAATAAAATATTTACAATGAATATTGGATACAAAACTGAATAATTATAATAGTTATTCTATTTATGTCTGCACATCAACCTACCCAAATTCATTGCAAATTCATCCGTATTAATGCGGCATAAAGATCCACGCAGGGTAACTTGATGTGCGGTCGACTGTACATGGATGAGAGTGAGGCACATGACAGAGCGTGGCGTACAAGAAAATAGACCCATGCTCAGCAGTGGACGGAAAATTATTTTTACTACTATTTTATTTTCTTCTACTCCCATTTTCGTTATCTATATTATATATATCTTTATTACATATGTATACGTAATACATATATAATAGAACTAAAGTGGGATGTCTGTACCTATGTACATCTATATGTTAACAAAATATTATGGGGTCTGTATGGGTCTGGTAGAAGCCAAAACATTTTTTTTAGAATTTTTGTCTGTCTGTATGTTTGTTCGCTATCATGCAAAAAATATTAAATGGAATTGGATGCGGTTGACAATTATATAGCGAATGGTCTAACTTTTCATCTGGTGTAGGTTTGATCGCAAAACGTTGCTTAGAACAAGATATATTGACAATAACAAAGTATGAGCGGGAAGCCGCTGGTAAAAGCTAATTATTTATCAAAATAATATTGCTACCATTCCCATCTTTTGTTGGTAACATACAAAGTCGAGTTATAATAGACTTTTGAGGACACTGCCTCGAAGCCCGCACCGTGAAGCGTCGCCCTCAGGTGATGTTCGTGTTCATGGCCGCTAACGACCTCACTGCCATAATAAACGCAGTACACTCCCTGTTTTATATGTTCAAGCGGGGGTTCAACTATGCGAGTGTCTTTTACTTTCCAGCGCTCAATTTCGCTCTGCACCGCTGAGTACAGTCAACAGCACATCAACCTACCCATATTCAATGCCTATTCGCCGCTATTACCCCGCCATAGAGGTTCATGCAGGGTAACTTTATGTGCTGCTGACTGTACTAAGAAAATCGCACGCATTCGCACTCAGTTATCACAATGGTATCAAAAGTTCATCAATATATTCTTATTTTATTTATTTATAAGTAACTTTACTGGTTTTTATGTTAATTATATACACATACATTAAGTTCATTATATATAAATATTATATAGTTTTAGCATTTCTTATTTAGTATTTTTTATATATTTCAGTTAATTAATTCGCAGTATAAGTAATAGAAATATCTAAGTAAAGTAATGTAAGTAATAAATAACCATTTACTAAAATAATGTTATAACTAGGTATATTAAAAACAAAAAAAAAACTAAGTAACTACTGATGAAGATTTCAGTTCATCGCTGACAAAATCTTTTGCACGCATTGGCCTGTACGCAAAACAATGTGGAAACCATACAGTTTTTAATATCACACTACATACACGTGGCGTGGGACACGTAAAAAGAATGTTTTGTCGGAAACAGGATTTGCTTTGTACATTAAACTATAAAAATATCTTCGTGTTATACGTCTTATTTGTGTTTTTACTCCGCAAAAGCATTTAAAGGGCAAGGGGAAGGGGGGAATCTCCTGTGGATTTTTTTAGTTTTCACTAAGTATATATATTGAAAGTAATTGATAAAATGTTATGGTGGAGCTAGTGCGCGGGTTGGCTCAGACTTAATCTGTCATCTGAGCGCATTTGTCATCCGGTTGTTTCCTGAGTCATATGACGTTGGAGCCGAATGTCTGCTTTCTTACTTTTTTCTTCTCTTCGCACTTACAAATAAATATAATTGGTATTAAAAATAATTTTCCACTAGCATAGAACCAGCTAGCATAGAACGTAGTTATCATAATACAAAAAAAAGTTATATTAGACGCTTTATAAAAGTTTTTCAAGCGCTTGCTTGTTGTTAGAATAACTATTATAAAGAAACAATCGATCAGATTTGAGAAATATTTGGATAAATGAAGATAGAGTAGAGATACTTGGTATTGATCCCACATCTCTGATGAAAAAAGCAAAATCTTTACACCTCACGAAACCCAAAATAATAAAACGTAAATACCCCCAAGCAGTTTGCATGCACACCGGTACAGGCAAGGCCGAAAGTCTATTGTACATTATCTATATTCTATACGAGTTGAGTTCCGGCACTACCGTGGCAATATCATAATGTCATATCTCTTTAATTTAGCATTTTCCCGGTTCTTTCAGTCCAGGGTCCGATTTCCTACTTTTTCGACTCCACTTCGCACGGTTTTCGGCTAGTTGTCATACCATTGGCAGGCATATAATCCTTGATGACATTATCGATCAATATAATCGACGATCTAAATTATTACTGTCACTTAGGAATAATACAAGTTGTACTATTTCACGAGTAATATAATAAGGGAAATCGGTTGACTGCTTCTGAAGATTATCCTCTCAGAAGCGGGGGATTTGATTTTATAATATTATACTTATATATAACTCAAATAAATACAAAAGAGAAGTTGAATTAAACAGTAGTTAAAACTATTAATTGGCATATTGAAGTTACTACATGTACGTACCGTCTATAGAATATTATAGAGTAAACCTTAAACGACAAAAATAAATAAGAAATCAATTAAGTGCTAGTTGGACTCGCCCTCCAAGGGTTCTATACCAACTGTATATTCCGTCACATGGGTAGCCCTCTCTCTATAAAACATTAATGTAATAACTAATTTAAATGCACATGTTAGTGAGAACAAATAAATGACTAATGGGTAGCTCGTCCATCTCACAACGGTGTAACCACAGGCATAGCGGAATGAAATAAAAATAATTAAAATCGGTCAAGCCTTTGCACTTTTATCGCCGTCTGTACCACCCTAGCCCGCGGGTGGCCGGCACGCTGCTCTCTTTGAGTTTCTTTTCCGATGCAAATTCCCGTCCGCGTTGTCGCTGCGACATTGCACTCGGATGTACTCCAGCTTTCAGAATACCTTTTTAGAATAAAGATAAGGTTGACTTGAGATATCTTTCTGGGTTGGGGTGAAGTATTTCTTTATATATTTCTCACAGCTGTGGTTATATAGATGTGTTAATTTAACAACTTCAGTATTATCTTCTAGCGTTTGCCAGCGGATTTACGTGCGTGAAGTATACATATTTACACACACATACGTGATTTTCTTTGAAGAAATGAGTCTGCGCCCGCGTAATGATATAACAACAGTATTTATATAATCTTACACCAAATTCGTGTAAAAAGTACAAAAGGTGGACTCATTGAACTTGTTTTCAATACAAGAAAAATATTCTTGCTGCGTAAGCTCTATAAAATTGGTGTAAAATGATCTTTTATTTATGTTTCAAAATTGATCCGCGGTCCAATAGCTTCTATAACATTAAACTTTATATGGTAAACAAGTAAACGTTTCATATTACTATACAGTCCAGTTACGGTACGATCCTAGTCCGAAATAAATTACAATATCTACTAACAGAAGATTCATTCTTGATTCAAGTAAACATTCAAAATTGCAACTAACTGCGTGTCACGGGCGTTCATTAATTTGAGATGAGCCTGCTGTCATTAAACGAAATTTTGTTTTCTTACAATGTTTATACGGAATCTAAATTTGCGTGGTGCGAGGATACATAATCCATCGACGAAGCGCTGGCTTAACTGTCGGCATGGCTGGAATTTTTTTCTACAGAAAATACCCCTTGTGGGGTTTTGACGTCATTGGTACCTATACTAAGGAGTGACGCTCCCCGGCCGAACGCTCCTAGCTCGTAAATCAATATCGACAGACCCTTATTAATTAGTGCGTTGCGGACTCCGCGACCCCGTCCCCGCGCCCCCTTCCGGATAAGAGTTTTTAATTATCTGAGTGGCGTGACACCTTGGCGATGTAAACGCGACGAAAGATGCAAATCTACTATAGGTCTACCATAAATTTTATCTACGATGAATGCATTGCATTAGCGCATATTCGTACCTTCAAATTGATGGTACAAATATGGGATACAGATCAGTTGAAGTTCTAAACTTAGATTAGGAAAAAAAAATCTGTGGTTTTAAACTTGATCCCATAAAAAGATGATAGTAAACCCCTGGTCTGGTCGTAGGTCGGGTCAAAGTACGGAAAAGAGTTATATGAGACAAAAAAGCATAATGGTTTTCTTGCCACTTGTTTGAAAACTCGCCTGTACATGTACCTGTAAAGTTATCTAAAGCCGGACATAAGCAGGACTTAACAAAACTCGTCTCTAAGTACTAATCCTCTTGCCTGGCGTCCAGTACCGTCATCAAGAAAAGATTATCGGGCCGATGTTGTAAATCGGGTAACTCCGGGAGGCGCAGTCCCTCGGGCGCCTCGTCCGGTGCGCGTCAATTAGGTAGGACACGAAACAGCGACCATATACAGGCTCATGTATGTCACTCTCAAGTGACATTATCTGAAGTAGATCCAAGTATTTAGTCTGAAGATAAAAGTATTTTTTATTGGAGCCTTTTAGATTTACGAGTTGGTGTGCCTATACTGTGCAGGTGGAGCTAGTTCTTCTTGTCTGGATTTTTATTAGTGTCTAAATGAAACTACATAATCGTGTTCTTAACTGACGTAAGCTACAGTACTATCAAAGATATAATAGTTTTAGCGAATTTCTCATTTTCAAAGTATTAATGAATGTTGGCAAGCAATCAGCTCAGCCATTTCGGTCAGTTCCTCCCAAGACCCAGGCCGATCTAAAAATTAATTTTCCAACATAATCTGACCGAGGATCGAACCCGGGACCTTCAGTGTAGCAGTCTGGCATGATACTAATGGTCATCACACAGCTGCCACAGAGGTCGTCGAAATATATTTATAGGCTTTTTTTCTGTCCAACTCTGTGTTCAAATCAGGGTGAGTGGACAAGAGAAGGGGGTGGGGGTGGCGGACACGCGAGATGCTGCCCACGTATACTAGGTATATGCCGGATATTCGAGCCTATATACAACATGGCCGCCTTGGGCACAGTCATTAATAGAAGGCGAATCGGCGACCGAGTTATAGTAGCTATTTGTATATGTAGAACGCGTGAATGAAGACAGTCGTTTACGATGGTGTTATCGCTAAGGACAATAGATTTTTTTCATGTCACATCCGATATTAGAAAAGATAAAATATTTTATTTAAATGTTAAGTGTGTATTTTTTTCCAAAGCAAATGAGTTTTTTACATTTTTGTTATAGCTCGCCAACAAAATGAGAGGCTTTCGACAAGCATTAGTATCTAAAAATATATATCAGCCTAATTTAAATTAAAAAAAAAATGAAGTGAAAAGTTCATTTCCACAATTGAACTGATACGATACGAAAGATACGAAAAAAGAAATTAAGTACCATACATTTTTACAAGGTTTTTCCTGAATATATATATTTCATATGATTACGCACTCTACTATACACGTAGTAAGCCATTCTAATTAAACGGCGCCCGTCTAATCTTGGTCCCTAATTACAATTCAGCGAGTTTTTCGTTTTCCCCGGTTGTTTGCGAGATGAAAGGAACAGTTCGGAAGTGCAGATGTTCGGCGAATCGTAATGCAGACCGACTCATTAGTCCCGCTCTATTTAGGGACCCGCGCGCACTCGAAGGTACAAAACGCAAGGGCTCCCCAGGCACAATGGACTAGCGACTAGTGTAAATTAAGTATTAATCTTGAAATATTAATTAAGATACAGAATTACGGCTTTATGCCTTACAGGGACGGGGTAGACAAAGCCAAGAGTTGGGAATATGTGTTTTGAGCTTATCTTCCAATAAGAATAACTTAAATTTTAAAACGTCTTCTAGTCCCATTTTCACGTCGAACCAGGTTAAGAAAGTATATGAAATATCTTTATTATATATTTTGTTATATATATGATGTGAAATATCTTTGTTTATAAGAATTATTAAGCTATTTCTACTATTTGTCGTCTTATATTTTACCGCTATCCTACTAATGTTATAAATATGAATATTTGAATGTATATATGTTATTCAATAGCGCAAAATCTACGCCATGGATTTTGATGAAAATTGGTAAACAGGCAAAATATAATCTGGATTAGTACATAGGCTACATTTTATCCCAAAATCTCCTCTTTCCCATAGTCTGGCTAATAAGAAACATATACTGCATATGCGTTGATCCAGCGGAACACTGACATACGAACCTGACTCACGCTTGTCTACTCGCGTTCGTCGTACATGGCTCTCCTGTGGTTTTGTTAATTTATCGGGAAGAAAAATTATAATATTGTGTGTGTGAATACTGTCATTATTAAGTTCCTTTGTTTCAAGGGATAAGGTTGTTTAAGGCTGCTTGTATCAGTATTATAAATGTCCTAACTAATCATCTTAATATCATGAACAAAATTTAAAAAATGTAATATTTAGATAAATTATGTTGGTTGAATATTATAATTAAAACAATCCTTCTCCTAACTTCCAAATTTTATTTCAAGGTATCGTTAGTATCGGTATTTGGTTTCTTTCAATAGTTTTTTGGTATAAAAAATACATTGCAAATAATTGTCATTATTTAACAATAATATTTATCATTAGAATTCATAAATAGAAAGAGACGGATGAAAGTCCCGCCAATAAAAGTCGTTGGACGCGGGAACTGGGTCAAAGTTGCGCCAACGGGAATATGTATGTAAGTGGGTCTGTCTGGCTGCCCCCTGAGCGAATACAGCCGACCAGAGCGAAGTTATAGCATTCGTATTTGTTAAATTTAGAGTTGAAGTTGTCACAGATGGGCGTAGTCAATGGGCTCATATTTGGAAATGTCAATTGAAGTTTTTATATTTAACTAGCGGTCCGTCCCGGCTTCGCTCCGGTAAAAACGTAATAAATTATGCACCTAAGCCTTCCTCGGGAATCACATTATCCTTTGGTGAAAACCACAAGAAAAGCCGTGTAGTAGTTTTTGAGTTTATCGCTAACAGACATAAAGACGCGCAGACAGCGAACTCTGTTTTGTAATAAGTATGTAAGGATTCTCTTGTACTTTGACTCGTGTTTAATCATAATATTAATTACAATTTAGTCAAAAATACCACCCTAGACAGTACCCAATCCAAAGGTTTTCATCACACTGCACTAAGTTATGAATAAACTGACTACTAGATAAACAACTTAACTAGGCTTAAGTTTTTTCACGTCCTACATCCGGTTTTCCCCGCAAACTAAACTTTTGCACCATTTGCGCAAACTAGATTTTTGCACCATTGGCTGGCATATTATTCTTTACGACATTAAGCCAGCATTTCTTGAGCTCATTTTGATAGGGCCAGACGATAGCGGCATAGCCAAGGATTTTGCCAACAATATCATAATGTTTTGTTTGATGAATTAGTATTTAGTTAGTAGTATATACTCATGTGATACACCCAGCAGAGTCTAGAGCGCCCGTCTGGGTGCAACGCGTGGCGCATTTATAATTTTTATGTGCACCCGTTTTCTCTCGAGGTGTGTAATGTTCCTTTGTTTTTGAAAAGTTTTGAGGCGTAATGCTGGGCTTCACGTAATTTTTCCGTGTAAATATTTTACATTATTTTAGATTCTGGACATGCTTTTTGGTATGGCAAGTTATTTGTAAAGACAAGTTATTTGTAAAGACAAGTTATTTGTAAAAAATTACTTTAATTTATAAAAGAGAGGTACTTAAGTAGGAAACGGGAACGGGAGTTGTAGAAATAATTAAATTTAGTATTTTTTATTCTTAATTTATTTTGTGAGTTGACAATGTCATCGTCATAGATATTTACAAAGAAAGTTGACTGTAAGAGATCCCTACATGGGATAAGTCCGCCGTTGTACAATGTATCTTTCTTGTATTAATTTTGATTAATGTACTTATTTTCGTGCAATAAAGTTATTACAAACAAACAAACAAGAAATTATACAGACCGGGTTTCATACAGACCATTACAATCTTGCATCACCCCCATCTGACAGATAAACTAACTGCTAGATAAATCTGCCTGAAGTTATTTGACAGTTAGCCCTAACACTTTGAAACAGAATTTTTGACAGTATCACTTCGACGTGTTACTTAGGCTATCAGATACTTTATCAGCAAGCTGTGAGACGCATCTAAATCTCTATAAAACTGTATCTTTCGAATTCTTTCGTGACACGCTCTATTGGCACATTCATTATAATTTTTCTTTCGGTATTCGATCTGATTATAATAATTAAACATGTTTAAAATGACCATTTTATGTATATAAGAAAAGGAAAGAGACGAATCTGTAGCCATTATACGAGTATGTAGGTGCATCAAGTGACCCAAGTCTCAAAAATTGTTATGACGTTAAGAAATAAGCGTACGGGATGTTATTCACGATAACATCCCTTCGTCAACTTGAAAAAAAGAGCTGGAGATTTTCAATGGTCGAAAAGGGGAGGGCCGTATGGTCCAAAATGGCCACGCCAATCCGGCCCTCGTCGTATTCGATGTGGTTCTGCCTGGGCGCCATAATAGAAGCACTCGTCATGATAATACCAGCTATCTGCATTATGGGTGATTTGTACCGTTCGAACAGTACAAATACACGGGCAGAGCGGAAAGTAAGTCATGTTTGCATACACAGAAGGCAATAATAAATTAATAATAAATTAGTAAATAAATTAGTAAATAATTTATTTATCTTATTTATATTTAAATTTAAAATGTAGAAACCCCTGACATCACATTAATACACTCATTCAGAGTAATGTCGTTAAGTATTAAACATATGTTCTTGTATTATTGCTGGTTGGTTGGAAAAAAAACAATTAATGCTGGATATAAAGTCCTCCATTTTGTTTTCCAGTACTACCATCCCTAGATGTGTCTGTCTATTTTGCCAATTTTTTTGCGGTTTTGAAGCGAAGTTGGTGGTGTAATGGTTAAGACGCCCGCCTGTGGATCGAAAGGTCCCAAGTTCGAATCCTACTCGTGACACATGAGTTTGTATACCAATCTGACCCATGTATAGTAGTTTTCATCGACCACCACTTGCTTCCGGTGAAGGAAAACATCGTGAGGAAACCTGCACACTGGTTGATTCTTATTAACTTGTGTGTAAAATGGAGAAGGCAATGGCAATCCACTCCATTAATAATGCCAAAAAAGTCGCTGTGTGTGTTCATTCACGTTTAACCACGACCCTCAGCCATGAGGAATACGACTATGAAGAGAGTTACGTTGCCTAGCTAAGCTAGTATAGCATTTCCTTTTCTCATTTATTTGAGTATTTCTCATTTATTATAACAAAAAATGAAAATATCAATTTAATAATAAAAAAAAAAGAAATACTAAAACCAATCGTTCTCATGAAGATTGAGATTATTATTAACGAATGCCGCTAAGTTAGAAATAAAAATAAATTACTTTCTAACTTCGTCGTCGTCAGTGTCTTCCTCCTTTTTATCATTTTTCTCTTCTGCTACAACTTTGTCTTTCTTCTCCTCTTTTTCTTCTTTCACTTCTGTTTTTTCTTCTACCTTCACTTCTGCCTTTTCTTCCTCTGGTTCCGGGACGGCCTCTGCTGTATCTGTTTTAATTTCTTCTGAAATATCCTCGGTAGGAGCGAATGGTGTAATGACCTCTGGTGTAGCTGGGGGTGTGAAGTCATACATGAGAAACTCGTCATGATGGATAACTTCTCTAGAATCGTCAACTCCGCACGTTATGAACTTTCTGTATCTTTCAAGATCCACGAACCCTGATCCGCAAGGTCTATCCACGAGACGGGAAATCATCATGCCCTTTGCGACTCCATCACACACTATAACTGAACCAACATCGTCCTGCAAAGCAACATATATATATATAATACGATCTATTTATTTTTGTTATGTTTAATTATAAGTTTGTATAGTTGTGATAAAAATTAAGTAATTTAAATTTAAGTAATAAATTTTTGCATGATATATTTACACGCATAACCATTTTTTATCAAAGATTAGTAGACCATTCTAATGCTTCCTAAGTCTATCATATTCCATCTGTTGGACAAAACAACTTGGAAAACCTTGCCCAGCACTGGAATGAAATAGGTTAATAAACAATATTATAAACGACTCACCGGACACAACGCTCCGTATTTCTCTGACTGAAACAATAGTTAAAATTAGGAATAGAATTTTTCCCATTTTTTTGTATGTATCTTCGTTGAAATTTGGTGAGCACGCGCAAAATATATCCTGGAATCTAAATATTCACGGGAATGAAGCTCCAGGGCCTGGAACCCAGCCACTATTAAAACTGATAACTATATATTACTTAGAATAGCTATTACTAGTACGTACCAGACATGGCGGCGTGTCCATACATAAATAGGCGTCAACGTAGTTCCATTTTTTGGCGCAATACACAGGCGAATGTACGGTGACCACGTGCCTGCGCAGGTCAATTAGTAGCGGGATCAAGTATCCCTGGTTGAAAATTAATTAAGGGTTAAAATTAATTAATGTACGAGATCGTATGTAGTATATACGTGGTACGATCAACTGATCAACCAATATGCGCATGGTGGACTAAATAAAGACATGTGACAAAAGAGAAATGCTGGCCCATGGGAAAAATTACAAAATGGACAATGAAAGTGATGGATGAAAGAATTAAAACCTGCATATATTAGGAATGAGAATTGTATCTTTTTCGTAATTCCACACATACATCATCACACTCGCTTCCCTGTTCTCTCTCGCTCTCTCATCATACTCGTATTCTAATCGGGTTCCTAAGGTTGCCATTCCACTTTCGAAATATTTCATGTCATCCGTGAGGGCATCAAGCTAGCACTGTTTGGGTTTTGCCACTTCTATCAAGATGATTATTAGATACTTAGACTTATAACCCTGGCAGAAAAGGCAAATAACTTATATCAGATATTGAAGAAAAGAATCAAAAGTTTGTAACTAACATTTCTTCTGCTACCAAATCCATGATATGCACACTGTATGTAAGAAGGGTACTGGAGACCTGGTAGGTGCCCGTACCGAATCCTGTTGATGACGAAGTCTGCTCCCGGCTCTCTGTCATGGAAGGAGAACGGTTTGTGGGTCATCATCAGTGCCAGCTGCATGTTAGGAGTACACTCACTCCAGTGATTGGTTTTGTTGTATCCTGTAACACGTGATATTAACTTGAGGTTTTCGGTCGTGGAAAGTTGACGATTGAGTTTTTTCACTAATTTTCATAGTTTATTTTTCTAAGTATAGTCATCTTTAATTTTTATTTAATTTATTTATTTCAGACTTTTCAATCCATTTTGTTAGTAACAATGTTCTTAGCCTAGTGTTAGTAATACAGAAAACAAATACAAAACAGAAGTAGTGCCATTCACTGTCGCTCAATCCCATTTGAGATTGAGCAACAGTGATTGACATACGCACAGTCCAGTCTGCTTGCAACCATGCTCAGGATGCATCATCCGACTACACTTATCGCACTTCACTTACTTTGAAGAATAATATTCAATTTTTAATTAAATAAAGACTTTTGACTAACCTCTGTGTATGCAAATATGACTTATTTGTCGCTCTATACCCGCGTTCTCTAGAAATTTGTTGGTCCCGCCGTACACGGCGAATTTGTACCGTTCCCCCACAACGCAGATAGCCGGTGTTATTATCACGTGTGCTTCTATTATGGCGCCCAGGCAGAACAACATCGAATGTGACAGAAAGTGAACCTGAAAAAACAATCAAAACTCAGTGCACCTATACCTATCGGACTTTTTTTAAATTGTTCGAGGTTAATTCAGTTCTAATGTTAAAAATCACTTCCCGTCCCCGAAAGGCAAGGCTCAATTTCTATGAGTTTTCCGTTTTTTTCTATTCGAATAGCGGGACTCCCACTTTTTGGTAGGCACCGAGACAGGTGGGCTTCCCGTTATTCGCATTAAACATACACAACTTTCCGAGATAAAGAAATGAAAAATGCAATACGAGTATGTACATGTTTAGGTACTCACCAAATACTGCGCGTCGTTAATTGGCGCTATTTCACCCAAGAACCCCGCGGGATTCTTAAAATCCATGTCCACTGTAACATATTATAGAATAAATGGAATGGAATGATTTTCTTTATCGCAATAAATATGGTATAATTGGGCATGTTTATTTGTAATATTGTGAAGTGGTGGTGGTCAAGTGGTTAAGACCAGTGATCGAAAAGTCCCAGGTTCGAATCGTACTCTTACTACCTACGACTTATGTATAGCAAGTTTACATTGACCACCACTTGCTTTCGGTGAAGGGACACATAGTGGAGGAAACCTGTGTGTACTGGTTGACAGTTTAAATTCACTAGTGTGTATGCAATTATTTGCTACTAGACACGGTAGTCGTAAAAGTCATGGCAGATGCCTTTAGGCGGCTAACTCGAGAAGAAATACTAATTTAGCGTATGCTAATAGAAAAATATTTATTTACATAACGTAGCAATCCCGCCTATTTGTCCTGCGCCCATTGTGATTAGCTTTGGACACTCTTATTGTCGATGCGCTTGCGCTCCAAATTTGTAATGAAAATTTTCTATAAAAAATGTTATAAATATAGTTCACTTAATTTCACGGTTTTGATCACGACGCAATCAAGGTAAGGCTGATTTACTGAAACGATTGTAAACCATATTCAATAAAGTCTGAGTAGTGTAGTAGCGCACCACTCAACTAGGTTTATGAAACTAGTAATGAGTTTCAGAAATTTTATTTTATAGTCCTGGGGGCTTACCGTCATCTCTTAACGCGATCCACTTTCTGACCTAAACTGATCCGCAAATTCGTACCATCGAGTCAATTTTTTGTATGAATGCGATTTTATGTTCATAAATTGAACTGAGTTGGAACATTGGAATCGTTGTGTAAAAGTTGATGGTAGGCCCCCGAAGATATAAGCGTTTTTTTAATCTACATAGTACATATTATAAATAATCGCGCTTTTTTCCAATGCAGAGACTAGGCATTTCCACTTGGTGCTTACTTAATTTAAGTAATGCGCCACCTCTCTGTTATTGCTTCGTGGTGTCAACTGTCCAGTCAAGTGACCAGTCTCCCACTCGCGCTGATAATTTCAATTGGATCGCAGCTAAACTTCGATTGTTCCGCTATTTTTTAGATGAGAGAGATTTCAAGCGGACCTTGGGCTCTGAGACTGAGGATGTAGTCGGACCCGAGAACACGCTCATAACAACATATCAACATAATTTAGCCTCCTCCGCAAGTACGTAGCTCGCAACACGTGGTATCTCGTATGCAAATCTGAATACAAATTAAGACATTAGTAGCCGGTCGTTAGTGCAAAGATGTAATAGTGTCTTACTATACCCTATTCATCTTGGACTGAGACAAAAGGTAAACAAACCTTGAACAAAAAATCATTATTTCTCGTTATTCCTTTGTTAATTTTGTTCTTACTTTCTGTTAATGTTAAATTTGTTGTTGTTGTTGTTGTTTTATGGAGACATGTCGCTTACTTAAATGTTTGGCTTTTGTTAATTTCTCGTTTCTTTTTTGTTTACCATTTGTCTCAGTCCAAGATGAATAAGGTATAGCTAGTATTATTATTCAGAAGCGGTGGTGGTGTAATGGTTAAGTCGCCCGCTTGTGGATCGAATGTTCCCAGGTTAGAATCCTACTCGTGCCACATGAATTTGTATATCAATCTGACTGATATATAGTAGTTTTCATCGTGCACCAATTGCTTCCGGTGAAGGAAAACATCGTGAGGAAACCTGCACACTGGTTGATTCTTATTAACTTATGTGTGAAATGGAGAAGGCAATGGCAAACCACTCTATTAATAATGCCAAGAAAGTTGTTGTGTGTGTTTCATTCCACGTAACAACCACGACCCTCAGCCATGAGGAATACGACTATGAAGAAGAGTATTAATATTTCAGTCTAGTAGATATACTAGGTATATCATTATCAATATAGCGATAGCGATGATCAATTTTCGACAGAAGTATTTTCCGCGGGGAGTTCACGCGGCCCTCAGCAATGAGGAATACGACGCGAGGAGGAAGATTAAATAAGTTTATAACATTTTTTAACAGTAATTGTTCTCGGCCAACTCTTTTGTGCCCTGCATCATTGATACCCTAGTGAAAGTGAAACATAGTTAACATAAATACTGTAACCAATTTTCGCCAATTGTATAGCGTGAATGGAATGAATATCGATAACCGAAGGTGGCAGCGCGAAGGCTGTCGGACGCAGCCAAGCAGAGCTCAGATAACGTCCTTTCCAGAGATGGGTTAACGACCAGTGCTTGAACAGTTTCTTCCCAAAAAGTCCAGCGCAAACGCATCTATTAGTTGGGTTGGAAGGTATTGGGCAAATACTCGGCGTAAACCCATCTATGGTCCCTGCGCGATCATGAAGAAACTTGTCACCGTGCAGCCCACCAATTTGTTTAGAACCAACTTCTGATTTGAGGACTTTTGGTCTATTTTTACATTTTGTTATTTACATCCTATATAGTTTTAATTACTTTACTTTTTATTTAATAAATTTATTAATTATTTCATTTTTAAGTTCTATATTTTTTATTATTAATTAGAGATAGTTTATATTTCATCATATCATTCATAAAAGTTGCGAATTAGATACTAATGAATATGATTGCAAAAGTTATATGAATGTCACTAAGTTTGGGTTAAATATATCAGATTCAATCTTGCGGCAGATATTTTCAACCGGTTGAACTGTAATTTTGTGCATACATATAGTTTGGATAACTATGCATCATTATAATATGCATCAGATAACATCAGGATCGGCTCCCGACGAGGGAAATACTAAGCGGTTTCCTGCACGGGCGTAATATTTTTGCCGCATTTTGAATGGAAGAAGATTTCGTTTGATGGTAAAAAATTGTGTCAAAAATGTCATTTTTATAAAAAACTTAATTTTGTATGAACCATTTCTTTTTAATTTAAATATGCCCAAGCCTGATATGTAAAGGCAAAGCGAACACATGCGCTTCATTCATTCATACATACATTACCACAATGTTTAACCGACAATTAAAAAAATAAAACAACATGTTCTCACATCAGGTACATTGATATGCAAGCATTTAATTCCGGGGGAAGCAGGGGGTCCGGCGTAGGGTGGGGGGGACATTCAGTGTCCCGGGAATCTCGTCTTAATCCCGTTTGCCGGTATCACGGCTTTGTGCATGCTTGCCTTCAGCGAGGGAGCTGTTTCGTGATAATAGTAATATAACGTATGTATGTATACATATGAAAATTGTATATTGCTGAAACTTTAATAAACCTGTCAAGAAATTTAAACAATTATGAAACAAACATATTTGATTTTAAAAAATGCATTTAGTTAAAAAATGTACGATGTTAAAACATGTAAATACAACTAAAAATAATATAATCGTTGAGGTTTTCATGAAAATCTGACGACGGAGAACAAACATTTTCCAAATTCTCAATTCGCGAGAACATAAAACTTCTCGGCAGCACAACACTATGTCTTTGAACATCAAAGCGACAACCGCCATTTTGCGAGAGTAGGCTGATAGCACTCAGGCTTTACCGCTAGCCAATCACGGTTACGACCGATGACGCAAGTTATTTTAAATGCCCGTTTTAACGTCGCATATTAACGTCCAAGACGTTATTAAACGTTTTATTAAGCGCAATCAAAGGAGGCCGCAAGGACGCAACTTGGAATCACAAATTAACTGTTAGTCTAACATAGCTAATGTACTCTATGCTCTGGGAATGATTGAAACGAAACAATAAATATATAAAGTCCGGTGCTATTGAAGAAATAGTGCGCATGCGCGTTGTTTTTGTATTGCGCAGAAGCAGAATATGTGTTTTTCAAAATTTTTACTATGCTTTACTATCAAAGCCATTTGATAAAAATCTTGGCATTGTATTAGTTTTATTTCTAAACTTGACATAAATAATATCAATTATAAAATATGAATATTATTTGTGAACTTAATTATTACTAAATTACCTAGACATTAGGCATCGAATTCTGAATCTACTGCAAGTTTGTATTGTGACTGTTAAATGCTATACATTTAGAGTGATTTACTTATATCAGAACACGAGCAAGAAAAGTTGAAATAAACACTAAACAGTCGTCCAGATTCACATGTTTATCTACAAGAGCTGAAATGTTTTGTTTTTCTCCCGGCTGCGCTCTCATTCGCGGAATTAGAATCAATGGCGGAATTATGCAAATAGTATACATTTTTATTTCACCCCTTACCAAAGAGCGGGTATAATCGCCTGTGTACCAAGATAATGGCATTCGCCGATTTATTTAAACTAGATCCCGGTATCAGATGTGGCGAGTTTTTTTTAAATTTGTACGTTGCGAAATTATTTATCAAAAATAAGTAGTCGCAAATAATCGCAAATTATAAAAATACAATAAATATCTAGAAATATATAGATTTTATTTGTGAACATAATGACGCAGCATGTTACTGATAATCGTATGTAAAAAGTGTTGCAAAAGTTCGTAAAATTTTTTTCTTTGTCCACCTGTAACTCTCTGACTTGGAGGCCCTAGTCAGAACTGCCGGTCGCTTGTTCGCTCCACGTTTCCCTCCCTTTGTACACAAAAACTTAGCAGCTCACAACGCGACGACGCGACGGCACGCAATGACGCGACGTCAAATCGTGGACGATAAAATGTTCTTATGATTGGGAATTTTGGATTTAAATTGGTAAATCCTACCGCTAAATGCTGTATAAATAATATTACTGTTAATGAATGAGACAGAAAAAAAATTACGTTTCTTAATCCCATCTTAATTTTCTCTACCTACGTCTTGCTTATTTCATAATTGTTGTCAGTTTGGTTTCATTTGCATAATGCAACCAGTTTACGAACATACCCGTTTAATATACGAAAATAATACTAAAAGTGTAAAACCCACCCTAGAAACTTTATTTGCCTTGATAGTGGATCATTCGAGATCATGAAAGATATTTTTATTAAACACGTAACAGACAATTATTTTATTGAAACAAAATAAGGTATAATTACTTCATTCACTAGTAATGATTAGTAGTCATTCCTATAACCCTGTTTGTCCAAAATACTTACACAAACATAAATTAAATCGACACACTGGCTGACTCATATAGATTTTCTATGATTCTGGACGAATCTTAGAAAATCTATATGAGTCAGCCAGATGCGTTTTAGATTTTTAATTTATCCGATGGAATTAATAAAAATGTATACGCTACGGAGGTCGAATGTTCGTTTGTTTTGTTTGAAATAATTTTAAAAATACATAAAGTAGTACAGAGTTGCTTCGAAGGTGTGGTGTGATCACAGAACATTATCTAGTTCTGTGGATGAGGTAGACTCATTTGCTTGACTTTCGAAGTACGTTGTAAATAACAGAATCGGGAGATAGCAAGCGAATGGAGTCCGCACTAGATACAAGAAATTGGGAAACGGCAAGCGAGTGGAGTTCGCAATTAGACACAAAGATTTTCGTTTATTTCCGAACGCGTGCATTGCTTGCGGGCGGTGTAATGACTTGTATTTGGATGTTGCTGGATAGATGTTGTATTACTAATGATTGCGCACGTGTTTTTCGTGGCTGATGCTGACGAGTAGAACTTAAGAAGTAACTCTGAATTAACTTCAAAATTTTACTGGCTTTAGAAATTACAGTATAAGATAGTTGTGAATAGGACGAAGATTCAACGCGCTATTAAAAAACATGACCATTGCCCGGAGATCTTATATTGTGACATTGCTTCATCAGACGAAGGGCCCTGAACAACTAATAAATAATTATCATATTCTTCTCCATAGTATGGTGGAGTGGTGACTGCAAAATTAAAAATAAATTGTGCAAAATCTCTTAATTCGTCTATTCTGATCTTTCCTATACAATATTTAAAAGTAACTTTCTTAGATGACCTTATCGCTGCAATATTCGTCTTGGTCTTACTTGGCCTTTTCTCTCAACTCTGAGAATCAAGAGCTCCATAATAAACTGTCTAGCATATCTATTAATTGTATGTCTACGGAGCAGGGGGAATGGGGAGACGAAGCGGGGCGGGTCGCGTGGCCATTAGCACGGCTAGCGACGTCTGCGAGACTGCGACCATCCTGACACAAGAACAGCATATCTTCCCTTACTCCGTTGTTTTAAGGTTGATTATTCCTTGGCCGGCAGCTGATTAAGGTTGCTCCTAATCGTGCATAATTCACGCGCGGCCGATAGGCGCAATTGTTATTACGCGTGGTAGTACGGATATTGGATTTGGCGGCGCTCCGTGCCCTGCCTGTGACGAGATAACAGGGGCGCGCTAATTCGATGGAAATGTGCCTTTAGCTTGCGCTGCCGGATTTTTTTCCGACTACTCCTTGATGATCAATATGTACCTATATAGAGAGAGTAAGAGTAGAAAATGATTACCTTATTTAAATTTTTTTTTCAAATTTTTTCACTGCTTTACTAAAATTTATTTGTTATTTTTGCGAACAACCAGAAGTTGACAAAGCCAAGAATTACGGAACTCCAAGGTAAAATTAGCTGTGCTGTTTGTTGGTGAAATTGAGATACAGTCATGATACGTAGCTAGCAAGACCCTATAAATAAAGCAGTGCTATATATCTCCTTTTAAAAATATTTCGCATATATGCGTGTCTAAACTTGGAAACTCAAGAGATATCCATGAAATATTCTGCAGTGGCACTGCAAGACAATAAAAACTCAGGTAGCGCGCGTTTCTTCCGCGCTGCTGTTTTCCATTCATATTTTAATAGATGTTCGTGCCTAGATTTCCTTCGGTAAATAAAGTAAAATATACTTTTTTACGGTAAAAGTCAGAACTTTTACCGTAAAAAATGTATATTTTATTTTATAATGATTTCATGGCAGATCATGAAATGTATTTAATTTACGCAGCACGGGACTGAACACCATTGAAATTACTTTACATGATGTTGAATGAAAATATATACGGGACATATTTCAAGGACAAATCACTTAAATATTATAAAGATTCTATATCAAATCATTGTTTCGATTTTCATTTGCTGTAATTTAATCTTCGTAAGCATCTTATTCTATAGAATACCTTCAAACTGATACTGCCTGAATTTTAAGACAATAATAATATTTACTTAGTTATAATATGTAGATTAAACATCGATCGTCATGGTAAACATGAAGCTCGCTAATCAAATTTCTCTAACTCAGTTTTAGATTTACAAATTACTGTTAAGTGATCCTCCAATCAATCAGCCTCACTGTCCCCGGAGCCCGAGGGACTCCGAAAGGGCACTATTATGTTTGCAAGCGCCGGACTACCTAAGCGGGCATTAACGAAGGACGCGTAGGTTATTCAGGCTGCCCACTGTAACAAGACCCTTATCTTCCGTACACCCTCTGCTAATCCTACTAGACGCAGCAAAAAACAGGGTTCAAGTTACGCTGGACGTGGCTCGTAATTTACGCGCGAGCGGTCACCGCTACTGGGATTACATTCGCTTGTTGGCGTGTTGGTCTAAACTTAATCCGACTAAGAGCAAGATGCCTATAGTCTTGTACCAAAAGATACATGTGAAAACTTTTGAAAATTGAAGGCTTATTGCCGCCCGAATGTGTTTGAATAGAGTGGGTTTCTTTCTTACTAGGTATCATTATTCTATATTTAATACAAAATGATGTTTTAATTTAGAATATTATTTATTTTATGTTATTTGATTTTTAATTTTTGGAAAACAACAACTAAAATTATTCTTAGAAATTAATAAAAAAAATTGCCAGTTATAAATTGTCACTGATATGTTTATAAAAATTACCGTTGACGTGGTACTAAATCAGTATCAGCAAACTGTGTTCGACAATAAAAGTAGCTTTTTCATTTTACATTTAAGTTTGAAAACGGTGATTAAGAACATAGAAAAAAACAGAAAGTTATTTCATCAATTAAGATGGAGATGCAGGTTGCTTGCTCTCTCATAGTCTCAATATTGTTTGAGCTGACCGTACCGTTAACCACACCATAAATAATTTATGGCATGGCCCAGACACGTATATGTACTCTCTTAATGTAATTCTCTAATAGAGATTGAGGTAGAAACATATTTCATAATTGTTGTGACATCCTAACATAGTTTTTATAGCAATATCTGCTTAAGACTCTAATGAGCATATGATTGGGATAACACATAATAGGAACCTGCATAGTTTAAAATTTATGAAAGTTTAAGCTCTTCAAAATTAATTTAATTAATAGAGCTACAGTTATTATTGTATATAATTATATAGTGTAGTTGTTTGTGTCGTGTTAATAAGTATATATTTTGTAATAATAAGTAAGTATATATTTTGCACCCACATAGCATTCTCTGCATCAAAGGTTAACTGTTAGATAATGCTTTTAGATTTAAGTCCATCTATTGTTCTTGTACAAATTTTTACAATAAGCTTAAATAAATATAACACTATAACAAAGTTTCCAAGATTGGTAGCCAAAATGGTAAATGTCTATGAATTGAGCAACGACCTGTCAACGGTTGGTCGCGGCCGAGACTCGCCTCACGGGATTGCCGCCATGACAGCTGGAATACCTCCACAAAGCTGGCTGACGTTAACAAAAACCTCAATATTTAGCCTACGTTTTGTATATCTTAGTCTGAAATAAGCGTGGTTGATGTGTAATTCTTGAAGTGACTAGCGACGGCTCGAATTTGTTGTTGAATGTTTCATTTCAGATTGTCCTTGATTTCGGACATGTTCATGTTCAAGTTGAAGTGAAATTTATAAATTAGATAAAATGAACGAATGAAAACTAAAACTCTATTTATATATTCGCATAATATATTGATAGGATTTTTATTGAAGTATTTGGCATCGTTTTATAATAATATAAACCACCAATTGAATAGTTTAAATATAGGAAATTTGTTCAAATTTGGACAAAAGACGCCGAATATAATTATGTAGGTATACGCTTTTAGCTGTACAATGTACCCTCCTTCGCTTCTCCTTTAACTATGTAACGAGTAAATGCCCGGAGCCAGGTGGCATATCGCGTGTGCGACCGACGGGGGACGCCGTCGGGCGCGGACCGAAAATCCACCCCCGTTTTCCACCGTCAAACCTTAGAGAAACGTGCGGGGACTTTCATCCCACGCGACCCGCGAAATTCCATTTAAAGATGTCAGGATAATTTAGCGCTGACGAGTCGGAGGCTAAATTGACGTGCCCTTGGGGCCGGCGTGTCGCCGTACTGTATCGATCTCTTTTTTTACAACACTACCTTTGGGGAGCGGCTGAGTGCACGTAAACAACCCTCATCAGTCCTCGCCGGTGACATTTGGAAAATCTTATTCGGCGAAATGCGATTTTTGAATCGGTCACATGTCGGGCGCCAGTTTACAGTGCTAGTGCCACGTTGGGCGCCAGTTTTGTTTTCATATCGGAAAGATGTTAACAACGTTTTCATGATCTTTTCTAGGTCTATTACATGTCAATTACTGAGTGAATTATGATAAAGATTTGTGCATGAATTCTATAACATAGATCAGTCAAATCATTTATTTTTATTCCGAAAATCCTAAGGCAATGTAACTATAATAAACACTTTCGTATTTTAATCTGAAATAACACACAATAACAACCTAAATACATTCACCATTTCACAAAATATGTTACAGTTTAGGCAAAAGTTCAGCCTAAATCACTTGTATCCAGGTCCCTAATATTATAAAGAACTAGGCTAGACTGTGGGGCGTGTTGGTAACTTTCAAAAAGTTTACAGAGGCAAACGTCCGCCTAACGAGTTTGGCTGTTCGACATGGGAGCAAAATAAAAAGTACACAGACAGATAAAAATGCTAATACCTAATGTGTTGTCTTCCACTAGATTCCGCTAGATTATAATTTCTCACATTATTTCCAACCAGTTCCAATTGGTCCAATAGGAAACGTGCCATCACATGGAGCCCAAAACACCTACTTCTCAATGTATCTGTTTGTTATTGAAAGAAATCACTAAAATGGTCACAAAGATAAAGAAAAGTACAAAGCCATAAGCATCTATAAATTTTCACACAAAGACAACAATTTCCCTCGTTGGAAATAGAACCCAAGACCAACAGCCTCGACTACGTCATGGAGGTTTCAAGAATTGCTTAATTTTATACTGAGTTGTACAAAGCAATAAATGTAAATTATATTCAAAATATTAAGTAATTTCAACATTTCTACTCTTGCCCCGAGAGACAGCGGTAATCGGCTCGGCTGATATTTCGCTAATTATGCAAAACAATTGTTATGAAACACTAATTAATCTCGACGGCTTATTCGAAATAACAATTAGTGTGTTTTTATTATTATACCCGCAGTTTCCGCCGCGTGGATTTCCCACGGGCACATGTTTTTCCTTTGTCTTTGTCCTTCTCCATACTACATGTATGTGAAATCACAAAAAGATTGAGTCGTGGTTGAATCGATATTGCGGGAGAAGGTTACAAAGATGCACTAGTGCCGGTTGTATGTATGTTCCTTTTTACGAGGCATTCTTACTAGCGGTCTAAGGATTGCCACGCGTCCTTTTTCAACAAGCGAAAAGCCGTGGGCGAGTGGTGAATGGCACAGATTAAGCATAATATTTTTATTAAATACTTATTTTAATTCTTCTTCAACTAGTTCTACTCGAATAAAATGTGACTTTAGTGTTAGAAATAACACACTCGATAAGAAATAAAGAACTATAAACACCAAATTTTGAATTTTGACCGTTTTTCGGTTAAATTTGATAAACATGCAGCATATGCAAAAGTTATTTAATTTATACTTTTCGTCTCGCATTCCCGAAGTCCATGGTAAAATATATAAATAAATATATTAGGGCAAATCACACAGATTGAGCTAGCCCAAAGTAAGTTCGAGAGTTGTATTATGGGATACTAACTCAACTGTATATTATATTTTATAACAAATACATATATAGATAAACATCCAAGACCCGGGCGAATCAGAAAAAGATCATTTTCCATCATGACCCAACCGGGGATCGAACCCGGGACCTCTCTATTCAGAGGCAAGCACTTTACCACTGCGCCACCGGGGTCGTCAAAAAACCACCAAAAAATTCTCCAAAATTTTTGATTCAATGCGAATTTATTTATCGCCATTTATATTAGGTACACCAAAAAGGTTTTAATTAAGTACGTCTCTCTGCGCATTAATTAGTCTATGATGATCCAGGGGGCGCGGCGTGGGTCGGTGGGGGGTTTTAATTAGAGCGCGCGGCCGCCGCCGGTCGCTCGGACCTACAACCTTCGGCTATCTGCGTGCACACGCGGCCTAAGCCTTTGTCTTATCGGAACTTGGACGCTCGTTGTATAACTAGCTTTACATCGCAAATTCTCAAAGTATAGAATGAAAGGTATTTAAATATTTACTGACTGAATGTCACAGTCTGTTATCTTTTTTTTATGAGAAACCAGGCAGCACTACTTAGGAATGCTAGTTACCTATCAGATTCCAAGGTTGTGTCCCTTAATCGCCTGTACGATGTCCGGTAGAGGATATACAGTGGTTCTATTCCAGAGCGGAACCATTCTCCACACGATTCCGTTTTAATATTGAGTCAAAGGTAGTTAAAGGTAGGCTTATTGTATCTCAGAATACTACTATACTACTAATATACTTGTACATATACGGAATTGATGTTTGTATTAGTGATAGTCGTGAAGCTGTAGATAAGACTGGAGCCAGTACACCCAAAAACTTTGTGATCAAAATTACAAGTATTGTTAACCCTTTCAGCGGTAGCACAACCTCTTTTCCAACATATTTCTTGCGCGGTGCAGGGTATAACCATACGGCGAGTAAACGTTACGCAGATACCTATGTTTATACTACCGATGAAAGAGATGACAATATATGTACCTTGCATGAATAGTTATTGGGAGTACTAGTTCCAGTCTTATCTATAGTTTCGTGGTGATACTGATAGCTATATATAGCTATATCACTGTACCCTCTCGCCTTTGTCTTAGCAAAGCCTTTGACGGCTCGCAGATGTGGGCTCTCTGTGTGTGTCTACTCTACATAATGTTGATAAGGATTGTGTTTGTGCGACCATTAATATATGGGTAAATTACAAACTAAAACTAAAGAAATATTAATAAAACTCTACCACCGAATTAGAATCTATCAAATTTGATGCCTTTTGAGCGTTTTTCCGGTTTCTTCCTCAGCTATTGTGCATCGGGCGTCGAGCGCCGAAGCTAGAATAGATCTACTTTTTCTATTAAAACTACTATATAACAGAACACTACAAATTCATGAGGCGTGGGGTTCTAATCTATCTAAGTATTCACATTTTAATACCTCTAAAACTGTTTGTTTTCAATTTTATAGCGGAAGGTCTAACTTAAAATCTGGTATACATAGGTTTCATCACGACACGTTGCTTAGATCCCGAAATATCGATAATAATAAGTTATGAGACGGACGCCCACAATAAACGCGGGCAAAGCTACAGACAAAAGCTAGTTCTAGATAAATATAGAGAGAAATTGACAACCAACGAGATATCTTATTAACCCTATACATATGTGAGTAATGCACACGAACAGCGACATACGCGAAAAGTCCCGAAATGACCAGAGCGTCATATAGTTTATGTCACTGGCATCTCGCCGGGCCGTAAACCACGCTGTCGCGGAACAACGACGGTGCAGAAATATAACATAACCCCATATAAAATATGGGGTAATATATTTTGGGCTCCGACGCTCAACGTCTGAAGAAGAACCCGGAAAAACGCTCAGATAAGAGAGAGAGAGAGAGTGTTTACACAATTTTAATGTAATTCAAACAGCGCATTCGGTTTTAACTTATCTGCTTTAAGATTGAGTAGGAAAATACCATAGAAGTTAAATAAAAGCCGCATGGTCCGCTTTCCTCATCCCTAGTTGTCGGACCAACATATTCTTTATGTGCCTATTAATTACTATATAATCTACAAGGCGATCCAATATTAGAAAATTAGCTATATATCTGTGCTGTGTTGAATTTGCGCATCGTATTCCAAGACTTATCCATATGTTCGTGACGTAATTTACTGGCAAATGGCGGACCAGCTTATTGACTTTCGGAATTTAGATGTATGGAGGATGTAGGGCATTTCATATCAGTGAGTCGTGACAAGTTTTGTTTAGGATATAGTGTTGGTTGCTGGTTTATTTTATGTAATACGAGCGGCTCGTCCCGGCTTCACACATGTAAAAACATAATAAATTATACACCTAAACCTTCCCCAGGAATCACACTGTCAATTGGTGAAAACTGTATGAAAATTCGTGCTTCAGTATTTGAGTTTATCGCGAACAAACAGACAGATGCGGCAGTGGACTTTGTTTTATAATATACGTAAGGATTTTTTGTTCTCTCTCACTCTATCCTCTGAACGGCTTCGATCACATCCTTAACTTAGAAGCATTGGACCGCTTTTCCTATTTTTCTCCGCTTCGCGACGGGTACCTATATGCGTATCCTCTTGATAATATCTAGTCAGCAAGTTTTAAGACTTGCCCTTTTCTACTAGGGCCCGGTGGAGAGGCATAGTCTTACAAATCCACAACCCGACTCTTATCTATCTATTTAAGGAAACCATGTCTATACCAGCGCAGATAGCACTCTTGGGTATTGTCTTCTATATAACGATATTAAGGTGCTTAGAATGCAGGAGTTCCTAACGAACCGCTTTCGGTTCCGTTTCGCTCCATTCTAGCACAAACTCACAAAAACATCGTCAAATCGGTGTCGCGTTTCTTTTGTGTCACTCAATACACAATCGTGTTGAATTATTCGCATTTTTTAAAGTCTTTTTAAATGAAAACTAGTAAATACCTAAAAGAATTTCCCGAAAATGTGGAACATTTCTCAAGTGTAGAAACTTTTATGCAGATTGCGAATTCATGAGCAGATTCACAGTAAACAGCGAGACGGGATGAATTCGCTGACTTCCTGATCTAGGAGTCCTATCCAACCTCATTAATCTACTCAGTGTGCGCTGTGCTTTACTCCAGCGTCGCGATTCGCAACGGAGGCGAATATTGTTATGACTTTAGGCTACTTACTGCTAAACGAGTAACTGAGGTGTGTTGTTACCGCCCTATATCCCCCCATAGATATGATACAAGGTGACAAGAGTAAAAGGGTGGTTCGCAGAGAGTTTCGACCGCGGTCATTACAATCCGTCAATTTTCTTGAAGAACGAATCATTTCCAAAATCAATAATTCATAAAATTGACATTACTAGAGTACAGAGTAATTAATGTAAAACTCATTCTTGTCTTTAAAAAAATTTGAAAAATTGTAATGATAGCGCGACCGCAGCTGAATCCTTCTAATGGTTCATTTTTCTACGGATCCCGGGTTCGGGGCGATACCAACGCGAATGCATAGGTATACGCGAGAAGAAAAGATCCAACTGAACAGCTGGATCTTAAATACAAATAATTCCAGTATTTATCTTTCTTCCTTCTTTCATCGTCTGAGTTAAGAGCGAGGATCATGTCAGTGGAGCTCCTTCCATTGTTCACTCACACGTCTTCACATTTATATCTTAATTACAATGAGTGTACTATAGTAACTATCGATACTGACTCGCCAGGTGAGTTGAACAAAATGAACAAAAGTATTGATTGATCACACGAGTTTAGTTCCCCTACAATTAACCCTACCACTGAGGCGACAGCTAAAGCCGACGATGTCCCGCGAGTTATTCTGAATCTTCAACGTCGGATGTGAGCTAATCGGTGGCATAATAATGTCAAATATTTCTATATATATATTTCTAAATAAATTATAACCTAATTTTTATAACACTATTTAAATTTAATTTAAAAAGCATATTATGCATAGTTCATTTGTTAGTATATATAATAAAATAATAAATAAAAATTAAATCTTTATAAAAAAACGGATAAAACTGAATTATATTTTGGCTTCTATTCATTCTCTCTCTCTCTCTATCTCATTGTATATCTATACGTATAATAAAAACCAATATAGGTATTACAACTTCTACTTTCTTCAAAACTATTTATTTGTGATAATAAATAATACACATACAGATTTACAGACAATACATCCATAACATCCTGTTAAAAATATATGTATTATTACCATTGTATTGTTTCATGAGAAATGTGATTACGAATGAAAGGCTTAAAACGAGGACTGGCGTCGTCACGTCAACAAATATGTCATCGAAACTGGTTCAGTTATAAGGACCTCTCTCTCTCTCTCTCTCATCTCTAGAAATGTTTTTCACCTCTAAGCTCTCTTTAGAAAATGTTGGATTGTTACTATGCTATAAAAAACTATTGACTACAGGGAATCATGTTACATTATAAATTAAACCCACTGGATTTTAATTAAACGCAAAAATACATCGATACCTCGCGACCACCATCGTTTACGTTCCAAACCCCCACATTTGTAACAAGTGGCTAAATAAAGAAGAAACAAGTTAGATGGAGTGGAGAGGACCCGTTCGCGACTAATTAACCCTCCCGCGGGGTGGAAACCACCCCCGGGGGTTAAAAAATACGCGACGGACGCGCGACCGCTGCATTTTGTTCAACCGTTTTTAAGGTGGATGGATTAAAAATACCGATTTTTTTTGTTAATAAGACTTCGACGGACTTTTTTATGAGTTTGTGCTTTTGCGGTTTATTCCACGTTTTCTCTTTTGTGTTACGAATTTTTCGTATTTATTGACTAGGGGCTATCTTGATCCAGGCTTTTTTAAATTGATAAAGCAAAATGAAATACTGGAATTCATATGTAGGTATATATGTATATTCTGGACCACCTACGATTTCGGAATTAACAATTTTGAGAAATATAAATTAATAAATATTTTGATATTTTGAAAATAATATAACCTCTACAGTCTCCTCTCCTCTTTTTAAAAAAAACGACCTCGGTGGCGCAGTGGTAAGGTTCTTGCCACTGAACCGAGAGGTCCCGGGTTCGATCCCCGGTCGGGTCATGATGGAAAATGATCTTTTTCTGATTGGCCCGGGTCTTGGATGTTTATCTATTTATGTATTTGTTATAAAACATAGTATCGTTGAGTTAGTATCCCATAACACAAGTCTCGAACTTTGGGGCTAGCTAAATCAGTGTGATTTGTCCTAATTTATTTATTTAAATTTATAAAAACAAAATAAATGTTACTTAGTTGTTTTTTCCTTCAGATTAATAAAAGTAGCTCGCATGGTTTGTTTTGAGACTTTGATGCTAGTATTATTGTCACCATAATTTATTGTAACTATTTTCTGTTTATTTCACAATAGGTACTAATATGAGCTGAAACTGATGAATTAATGACGACCAACAATTCTCTAACCCTCTTTGCAACATCCCAACCATGAGTATAAAACAAATAAGAGTCCACAGAAATATAACTTTTATAACACTATTTCGAAATAACTAAACGAACTGTATTATACTATACTGTATTGGATGAAATGCGTGTATTACTTACTTGGCTTCCTGAGACACTTTTATTGGCATAAAGTGTGGTACAAATCGACAACACAATGTAATCATATATTTTTTGTTTACTTTTCATACAGTTTTCAAATGAAATCAAATCATTTCTTCAGAAATTAGACCTTTACACACATCACACACATAAGGCTATTATTCACGTCAAATTTTACATTATATAACTTCTCAAAAACCTATGAATTACTGGCATTTCGGAACGACCACTGCTGAGTAGAAATGCCGAAATGCCAGAAGAGCTTGCCATTATTGTTTCTTACATATTTCTCTCTCGAATAGTATAACAAATTACATAGAGTGCATGATCAAAACGTATACATAAATATAAAAAATAAAACAGAAAAAAAAGGAAACTAAAGACGGAACATCTTTTTGAATTACACGCTGGTAAAACTCCGTGGCCTCACCCCATCTAGTTAGGTTGTTATCGTAATACCCTCAAAAAAAAATATTTACCGGTCCGTAGTGGATTTGAGTCGAAACTAAAGACATTGATACACGTGCCTCCTGACCTATAAATAGTTCGGGAGACGGACCCCGACTGGGTAATGGAATATATTGACGACCCCATTGAGCTGGGGAAAACGCAGGGAAAAAATATAGTAACGTGTTAATATACAAATGTGAGTTATTAATGAGTTATTTTTAACCAATTTCCAAAAAGGAGGAGGTGTTATATGTTCGGGTATATATTTTTTATTTATGTTCAACGTCAACGTTCTCCGTCTTGTCTGAATGAGTATACTCGTAATGAGGTCCCTTGGGCCTTCATATTCATTCAGAGATCGCAAAAATATTGATGAAAATGTTCAAACCAGGATAATTAATGACAAAGCGATATCTCCTTCCGAGATTAGTTAACGCACTACCCACCTCTGTAAAAAATGACTTAACTCCTAAAAATATTAAAAATAAACTTAAGTCCTACTTTATCGAACAATTGTGTTAGATTGCAACTTACTACTAGGTCTACGTACGTGGTTCCTATTATGTGAAATAAAAAAAAAAAAAAATTGTGCAGACAAAACCTCTGAGCCCGTGGCGCAAAATCTTTCTTCATTGTTTCCAAAAACACTCAGTATTCTATTTATTTATTCTCATATAAGGTCAAGATGCTGATTTTTTTTGTGAATTACTTTAAATAAAAACAAGTAGAATTTGCTGATCGAGTTATATTATGCTTTTATTCCGCCTAATTTCCTTTACTTAAGAAGTCGCAAAAAATTACGTAAATTACAGTTAAATTGGTTGGATTTAGACATTCAAAGTGACAAAAAATGGATATAAACACGGATAGCAGAGCGCAAGTGTTCATTTTTTCGTAGCCCGTAGCAGGCTACGAAAAATATTAACTACTACGCTACGCTGGCTGTCGTCGCGCGCGCTTCTATTAATTTTGTAGACAGCGCTACGAAATTAAAGCATACGTCATAATCACCATATTATGAATTTCGCAATGAAGTTTTAGGTAAAGTGTCTAATATCTAATATTTATTATTGTTTCTAGATATAATATTTCGATTCAATCTGACGCTTGTAGGTTGGTAGTTATACAGTCAATTATTATTTAATTACATATATCTCCGTTTGGAAAACTCATCACTCCACAGCGTCGTATAGCTAATATACTACCCCATAAGTAACTCGTCGCCATAATTCGGAGCGCCAAACCGAAACAAAAAATATAAACGCTGCCGCGCCCGCGAGAGTGCTATGTCGCGTTCACACATGGCGATTTCACGCTGCGAAACGTTCGTCGAACCTGCGGGAATATTGGGATAATGTAGTGTTATGATTTACAAGCATACTTCAAACAACATTTATCAGAATCCATTTTGTTTTAAGACTGGGGCATTTGGTTCTCGTATACGGACGAGTGTTGTACATTTACAAGCTGCACGAAGCCGGTTACCCGCGTAATTATTAAAAACAAATACTTACGTTTTCATGGACATTAACGTCATCTACTTCAAAAAACTCAATTTCCTATCAGACGTTTTGACCAAATCCCACGGGAATCGCGTACAGTCGGAATACAAAGTACCCAAAAACACGTAGGTTTTAATCTAAAGGTATGAGCTATATCAATTCCAAATTTCATAAAAATTTGCCCAGCCGTTTGAGCGTGAAGAAGTAACGAAAATACTCACAAACGTTCGCCTTTATAATATTGGTGTAATTTATTACCCCACTAATTAATAAATTAATAAATTTTAATCATATTTGAATATCCTTTCCGCTACTGACAGTTGATATACTTATAGTAGCCGCGAACAACAGTGAAACCGTCCAATGTGAACGCACCTTCACGTGGTCGTTCGATTTACGTCCCCGTTTACGATTATGCCGAGCCTGTTAACACGTGCGCAGGTGTGCCCTTTCGGAAGATTAGTTCGGAGCAAACGAACCTTGGAGCACTTTACCACGGTTCGATTCTCGGCTGGGCAAAAAAAATTGGTTTAAACTCGTGTCAGTGGAAAATTTTTTGACATACCGTATTACGACAACATTTGCTGTTGACAAACTAAAGTTATAATGTGGATATGTCTTCATATCAACACTACACAACACTCCGGGACTTTGTAATATATATATAGATATAGGATTGGCAAAAAATTTAAAGTATTGAACGTATCACGCAAATATTAACCGAAGTTTGTGCCAAAATACATAATCTTTAATTATGATTCCGACATATAATTTTGGTTATGGTTTTAATATTTAATTTGTAGTTGAGTTGACGCTAATAACACAGTAGACAAACTTCAGTGGTTTACAACGGTGTTCTGTATTGTATGCCTATATTACATTGGTTAAATAAATAACGTTTATGTGTGAATTTCTAAAACGCGAAAAGGAACTTTAAAACTCGACCGCTTAGAAGTGCTTATAAAGTTGGGATATTATGGAAAACTCCCAGCCAAACTCACCGACCGAAGTGGCGAATGGAAGTAAGTTATGACCCCCTCGTCTCTATTTTAATGGCAGGACTATAGGACGTCATAAACCCAGCAACAAAACTGTGGATTGTGTTGTCGCCCCGTTACAGAGGCTCTCAAACTTCGCTTTCTCTTTCCTGATGCTTTTTTATTTGTAAAATTTTCCTAGAAGCGATCTTGTAAGAGATCCCTACATTTATCTTTCTTGTAAGAATTTTAATGTAAGTATATATACTTATTTTCGTGAAATAAAGTTATTACAATTTTACATCTAAAAGTTTGTCTAAAAATCTAAAATAGAAGGTACAGGCGAAAGCACATATAGTTATACCCAAACGTCTTTTTTACAGCATCCATGCAATATCTGATCTTGCCTGAATAAATGGACATCACGCAGTATGTCATCATCGCAAAATGTCCATTATGACTTTGATTTCCCAACTCGAAATCGAAATAAAATTCACGATTACATTTTGCGAACGGGAAGTCTTACGTCAAGACAAAATGAATCATTTTAGTTTTGGTCGCGCGCGGAGTACACTGGCCACTTTGGGAATATATCGCAATGAAATAATAACAGCCACCTGTTGCGCGGAGGGCTAACAAAACATCCGGCTTTATCCGCAGATATCCGGAAAGTCTATTTTCACCCGGGTAATGTTTGTGTCTGGGCACATTCACGCATAAAGAGATTATGTTTTAGCGACACTGATATTTATTTATTTATTTATTTTAAGGAAAATCCACGCAGTAATTATATGACATTTAAAAAATGGGATTACATAGAACATTACCAATAAGTCTTCAAGTCAGGTCTTCGCTATTAAGGACAAAGTAGTTTAAAATTGATGCGAAATAATTATTATAGATTATGAAATCAAAGTACTACAATGTACAAAAAAATTAAAAGTAAAAATACTTGCCAAATAAAAAACGTTATCAACTAGGTGCAATAATGATTGAATGAATTAGTGCTTTGATAGTGGTGAATTTTTCGTAAGAGTAAGGACATGGAATTTTGAGATACAAACTTTAATAAAAACAGCAATTGCTCGCCTATTAACTAAGGGAAGTAGTTGGATTTTTTAACATAAAGATAAGTACATCTGAGAAGAAATTGTTATTGGGTTAGAAATGTGCGAGATGTGGCGTTTGATTTATTCAATTGATTTAATTTGGTCTTTGCTTTGTCTCTCTCTTAGAGGATATATTTAAACTTCCAAAATATTACGTTGTGATATCTCCATAGTTTAGAGCGTTAATAAAACAGATGAAAACTGATAAAGATCTTAAATTTTCATTGTTTATGCTAACATTTGTACACGGGTAAAAACGAAAAATTTATCGCGAAATTTCAATGGCACCCAGCGAATAATCATAGCCAATCCATACTAATATTATACTAAGTATTTATATTATTTGTTTCTTCTTTGATTTCAAAACGGAGCATTAATTTGAAGTTTTTTTTTTGATGTAGATCGGGTTGGATGGCTGGAGAATAACATGGGCAATTTTTTTATAATACCTAATCGATATAATCGATAATCGAAATGCCCATGACGCTTGTTTTTTTATTTAATCATGCTCCCTACATAAAACTCAATGCGTTAAATTGCATAGCTTGATGTGCTGTTGGCTGTACAGAGCGCAATGGCCGCCCTATAATCATCGGCACAATTTCCCTTAGCAAATTAGTTTCACTGCCAGGTGAGGCATGGCGATGAGCACTGTACACCCAGGGCAAGGAGACCAGCATTACAAAATAGCCAATGTGCAGATGTATAGTATGCATAACATGAGTCAGTGATCCATTGTTTATGATAAGCATGATCTGATGGTGCACCTGGGATCGGCTCTCAAAAATGGAACTCCTAACGGTTTACTGCACGGACATGAGTTTTTTGTCATGCAACAAGATCTATCTAACAAACTTGTCGTGAAAATTATTTTAAAAAAAAAAATTACATTTTGTTGCATGATATAGCAGATATTAATTTATATTTTACTAGCTGCGCCTCGTGCTTCACTCTCGTAACAATTTCGCGATAAAAAGTATCCTATGTTTTATTCCAGATTATATTCTACCCATGTACCAAATTTCATGACGATCCGTCCAGTAGATTTTGCGTAATACGTAGTAATAACATACATACACACATACATCCTCACAAATTTCGCATTTATAATATTAGTAGGATAGGATTACTGAATGACACATGTTGCATATGCTCGTCATCCGCCTACCCTTATCCCACTTTATTTGGGCACAGCCATGTCTCCTCCTCTTCAGCTTCTCTTCTTTCAGTTATATCACTCTTTGCCATATCCTGCCGAACGCACGCCATCCCTTCGATCTTACACAGCTAACAACAAAGCAATAAAAATAGCATATTGGTCTCGCATTATATAAATAGCCATAACGACTCGAATAGAAGAAGTATTTTTCCCGAAATTCCTATGGCAGTGAAGCCCCGGGGCGTAGCTAGTCTAAAATAAACTGATCTTACTCACTACCGGCACAATTTGGGCGTGATATATACTCTACTACTTCCCACTCAAATTTCCTATACCCTTTTTACGAACGATGCTCTTCTCCCTTTTCATAACGTGCCCAGCCTATACCATGTTCCATATCCTCATTCTCTGTATTTTGTATCAAGGCCTTTAGAGACCCCTACGTGATTCCCTGCGCGGGCGCCTTTCAACCGCGCATCCGCTATGGCGGCTAGTGATGTGCTATATCCGAGATTTGGATATCGATGTCAACTATATCTATTATTGAAAAGTGACGTTAAAAAATTAAAATAGTGATTAATCTGACTCAAATACTGTTTCTGCTAGTTATTTCGTTGTTGTGTTTAGATATATTAATGCATCGATGGAATGTGTATTTGGATGTGTACAATCATCATTATATGAACCGTTGTTTACCTTTCAGGAAAAATATTTTGGTATTATCTGTTTCGGTGTACTTTGACAACGAAGACGCTTTTAAAAGTTGTAATAGCTGATTTTAAAATGTGTTCAATGTTATCATTTTGGGTTTCTCTTCGCCTACTGTTCACCATAAGCCTTTCATGCCATTCTATACTGTCCTGCGATTCTCTCATCATTAAAAAGTCTTATTCAGATTTAAATAAAAATATTTTGGTTTAATGTATAATTATTGATAACGATTGTTTTAAAACTTTCGTTATGACAATTGTATATTATGTCAGCTTTCTTATCCTAGCTCGATCATGGAGTATATAGCTCATTTTAACATGTAACCCTGTATAAAAAAAATCGATGTCGATAACCAACACGTCCCATCACTAGCCCACATCGCATTCGCCAGTCGCGTGAGCCCAACGGTGGTGACCGGCGATACGATCTCGCGAACGTGCGTGACCGCATCGCATCCCACATCCAGTTCCCCTCCCCCCCTTCCATCCCCCCTGACTCCCGTCTCCGATGCGCGCACGCAATCAGCGAGAGCTTCCGTTCGCGGTCAAATCTAATTACAGATTGGCAAAAAAATCTGAACGGGAAATATGTTTCTTTTGACAAAATATTAACGATCGTAATGATATTGATTACATTTTAAAAGGTATCTCACTAGGGCTTCACCATTACTTCGTCGGAAAGCACACTAATTAGTGCGAATACAGTTGCTGACATTTCTAAATGGCAACCGTAAAGCAAAAGAGTGAGTATTACTCACAGCTACATATAGAGTGTCGCTTTAGTTTCTCTCGTCTTAGCGTGTTCCCGGTTTTGAAGATTCGGCTGTGATTTTGCAACCAGCCGCTTGCCACCCTTCGTGGGAATGCTATTGTTGCCTATCAGCTGCAAGGCTTTGTATCCCTTAGTTGCCTTGTATGTTATGGAATAGTCTATTCAAGTGCTATAACTGTTGATTGAATCTAGCAAAAAATATCATACTAATATTTATTAATACGAACGTTTGGATGTTAGCGAGGATGTGTGTGAATGTGTTTGTTACTCGATCTCGCATAATGTACTTTTAATAAAATTTTGTACACGGATAGAATAGACAGATGGATAAAGGTGTTTATTTGATGTGAAAAAAAACGAGAAAAGCGTGAATAAAATGATATACCTACATGAATGAGCTTACTTTGAGAATTGCAGAAGCAGAAGAGCAGCTAGTCTATACTATTATTATAAAGAGATAAGCGTTTATGAGTTTGTATGTTTGAGACGGGTAATCTCCGATACTATCGCACGATTTCAAAAATTCTTTCACCATTAGAAAGGTACATTATCCAAGATTGCTATAGGCTATATTTTATCTCAAAATTCCCACGAGAGCGAAGCCCCGGGCAACATCTAGTATGAAATAAAACTATAACGAGTAGCTAGCTTTCTCGAACGACCCGGGTGAGCCGCGGGATGTTAGATAAATACTCTGCTTGCATTATTCAATGCTCGGTGCCCGAGACCAGGCAGAGAAGCTGCCGGCCCTATGCATTACTACTCAGAAATAATGTATCGCATACTATACTAGCTATATTAAGTGTTAAAACCTCGAATTTTCGATAACGTTGCCTAGAACACTGGCCGCATGGATTTTCATTTATTCTTCAGGCCAACATTGTGGTCACTCACGTGAGGCTACTGACGGAGTTTATTATCTACTTTCTATATTTTAGTTAATAGAATATTTTAATAAGTATATCGAAATTTTGTGGGTATTAAGACATGTTTTCTAACAAATTTTCAATGGTATTAGAACTGTATGCATCGCACCAATGGCGCAAAGGCATAATAGGCACAGTTGAATTTTTTTTGTTTTGATGACTATTCGAAGGCCCTTACCTATATTAATTAAAACACCAGTGAAAAAAATACTGTTATAATGACAGTCACAATGGTCTACAAATATACAATTATGATTATGTAAGTAATACGAATTATTATGTAATCTGTGGTAATAGGTACATACTTATAATTGGATATTTGAGAAACTGCTTGTATCATGACGAAAATGTAGACCACTTTTGTCTATTGCTTGCTATCTATTAACTGTTAATAGTTTGTTCTGTAAAAGTGCTATTACGTGCATATACGTACTTTACTAGTGCATACTTCATGGACTACGGACATATAAAAAGTTGTTTTATTTCTCCATGCGAGAGACCTCATATGTTGCTGTCGTAAAAGAAAAAATAATTTAGCAAAGACAAAGCTCTTATTTCTTCTAGATGAGTAATTTGATGTACTGTTTCCCTTAGATAAAGACATAACCAAACATTTCAAAGTAAATTAATAAATAAATAAATAAATAAATAAAATAATCGTTTATTTCTCTTCACATAGACATGTACTAGTAAAAAACATAAAATTGCTACAACGTACAAAGTAATTATTGTAGTTAATTTTTGAATACAAATTAATACAAACAGACGTTTGACAGATCTCAAACAATAGTGATTCTAAGGACTCGACGAATTAGGGCTGCACGCACGTACTCGAATATCGATCGATATCGCGTGATTATCGAGGATAATAGCCGCCGGCCGTCTCCCACGCGGCCCACGGGCCTCTTTGACGGATACAAACCCCCGACCGTGGCGGATAATTTGACGTTATGTGCTGGGGGACGAGTAATCATTATTTCGCCGCGGTCCGCAGATTTGTAGCACAGTTGCGCTTGTGAATACGAAAACACGATACTTTATTAAATTTCGGGGATAATGTTTTATGAGGTTATTGATAATAATGATCAACGTTTTTTTAAATAATGCATGAGCTCCTTAATTTGTCATGTAAATTGATTTATCTAGAACTTATATAATGAGTTTTTAATTGTCTACATTGCGCATGTCTTGTTTGAATGTTTTAAATTTTTTATAAGTGAAGAGTATTTACTTTGCTGGTTTAGTAACCTTACCGTATAGGTACATTACGAATTGATGCAAATGCGCCGGTCAAAATATAGTTGATCTATTGTGTCTCGATTCTGCTCGATTTAAGGAGTGTGTAAGGTTAAGATTTATTTTCTATTATTTAATTTCAGGTTGTAATTGTCAAAGATACTTAAATAATAAAATACTTATTCTATGAATTCATTATATTTTTTATCTCTCAAGAGAACTACCAAATATCATCACAAGAATAAGTATAAAGTAAATAAATTCACAAGTATAAAGTCACAAGACACCGATAGTAATATCGATATCGAATACCAAATATATCGACTACTACGAAACTAAAACAACCCCGAGAATACCCGCTTGAATAATTTACTGCGTTTTGATTGGTCATCCCGGCCGAGATATTTGCATAATTGGCCATTAGCAAGTTTTTGTTTACCGTCGACTTGGATTCGGACATAGGCATCCGTTGCTCGAGGCGACATCTACACCGACAGTGGCCATTTGCATTTATTTAATGCTTTAACCCTTTTGTTCGATTAACCTTTGTTTTTGGGAGGAATCTGGTAAAATTGTATAGTTCGAATAATATAATTCGTGCGTAGATCATCTCCGGTTTGGTAATCAAATTAAATAGTCATGATTTTAATGAATAAAACTGATATGAAGTTATTTTTTCTGAATCAGTTTTAGACCTTGTTTTGTTATTGGATTAGTATAATCGTGGAATAATAAACAACTATCGTAATGTTTGCGATTAAGCTTCAAAAGGGTCAATCAGTTAATGATTGAACAGTATCTCGATTAGAACTGTTTAATTTATGAGTGTCCGAATACGAGGCGGAGGGATTAGCGAAACCCAACTGGGCAACTCATCAATAAGGGTCCGAGAGAAATTCCGTCTCGAATATCTTGCGCGGTACGTAAACACGCAAAATCCCTCTAAAGGTACGCCGCGGTCTCTAGACATGTGCGGGACATAAATTTGGCGAGCGTTACGTAGCTGTAGGTACAAGCCGGCCGCTATGTGCCTGAATACATAAGGCGTACCTATGTACGGAGCAACACGGGCGTCACTTATCCGCGCGGAGGATGCGGTGGCCGTCCGATCACCCCCCCACCACCCTAGACCCACCCTCGCGATTCATTAAGGCGGGCGCGGCCGACGCGGCGGACGCGTCGCGGAGTCTCCGTGAATTCAAATTAGAGGCGGCTTGGACGTCGTTCACTAGGGCTGGAGTTCACAGTTTTTGATGGTTGTCGATAAAATGAGACTAATAAAGGATTTATTGTTTTCACCCGACATATTTAAAAAGCCTCATGATCATATCAGACTTTTCCGCCAAGCGTGACTACTTTTACGCCAAGCTTCAAGGATGAAATATAATAGATATCTTGGGCAAAAACGTTTTATACGAAATGGTTAATTTTTGCTTTATAAATATTACAATTCGATTTCTTACAGCTCATATATTATCTTATTTTGCGTAAAGCAGAAATTTACGTACGAAACAAATTTCTGGCTGAAGGAACAAACCCAAGAAATTGTGGTTTTCGTCCAGTATGATAATACGCACCAATAGTAAGACGGTGCGAGGTGAAATAAAAAAATGGAAGAAACAGAAAGCACGCTTAAATAAGAAAGAGCAAGATTAACCCTTTTCCCGCAAAATTTCAAATCCTAAATTTGATCCACAAATAATAAGCTAAACAGAAACACAGACCTATCTCAATATCCCAATATGTCAGTATTTTAATAGACCATGTGTGATAGAGTGTGTAAGGATGTACACAATCACGGGTGTTATTCAATGACGCAAAATCAAATCATCGATATCCCTGACTACGAGATCACATCTCTATCGCCCCTTTGTCTCGGCAAGACAGACGCGCAGCGCGGGTGCGGGTGGCAATGGCGAGGGCGTAAGCGGGCCGCGGTGAGCGGGGGCGGTCACGTGCCGGACGGAACTCACGCTCGCGACGAGCCGCACCGTGCTAAATGATTCAAAACTCGCCCCGGACGCCAGCCCTGCAAGATTTATGCCCCTACCCGATCCCTAGATTAAAGATGTCGCGCCTTTATTGAAATACGCTAAAATATTCGCCAACGGCGCGGCCGTACGCCACCCGCCGACTGACACCGCGGCACCCGACGCAATTCATTCAGATTCGGTTCCCGTACTCGTTTCATTCAGTTCTTTATTGTTTGTTTTTCGCTCTGCTTTATTATGAACCGACGTTTCCTGCACTCATCGCCGGATTTTGGATAATCAACGCGAGCATCTTCTTGAATACTAATTGTGAAGGCACTTCGCCAATTACTGACTTGTGAAAAAGAAATAGAAAATTGCGTAAAGCTCCACTTTTCTCCACTACTACTGCTCCCCGAGGCTCCTTCCATTCCCCAAACAATATTCATCTGTTTAAATATACATTTAATTTGTACAATTTTCAAAGTATTTTAAAAACTTTTTCCTCCAATGAAACTGCGGAGTCACTAAGTACTTCAGCCGCGTGCCGTCTTTTTAAATACCCCTTCAATTGTAAGTGGGAGCTTAAAAGTTGTTTGTGCGGAGGCCAATATGTAAATGCAAACTTTCCCTCTTTGGAGGGCGGCAGTTTGGAGTTGCACTTGGCCGATTTACGACCCACCGTCGTCCTACCAATTGATATTCATTCCCGTTTGCATTGTGCATACTCTTACTCTTGTTGGTTTTCTTTGCCGTATTTTCTTTAAGTATAACTGCGAATTTGTTTTCAATATTATATGTATATTCTCTTAACTGAATTATTATCAATTTTTAAAGAATTGATTCTGATATATTTAAAGGGAAATTAAAGTAAAACAAAATTGTTTACACTACGGATGCAAATCTGAAACAAAAAATTATTTTATTTTTTATTATAAACATTTTTGTACACCTAAGTAGACATAATGGTATATTTCTAAATAAATCGTGATGATTTGACATAAATACTTTCCGTAATCTCCTGAACAACAAATTCACCAGGCACCCATTCTACTGAGTTGAATAATAATAAAAAAAGATTTTCTAAAAGATATTATTCGAAACCCACTCACCCCTAACGGCTTCCTTTTAAATAAGTGATGTAGTAATGCACAAATAACCCGCTACTTAATAACAATTCCTCTTTTTAAAATCTATACGTCTTCTAAATATGGATATGAAAGTGTTTGATTTTTTAAAACTAAAAATCAGAATTGTCTGAAGAACTGCTTTATCACTTACGTAGATAAGTGTGTATAAATAAATGGTTTTGCACTTTACGTTATTCTGGCAACATAATAGATCTGGTTCTATATAGACCCGATTAAGCTTATTTTGGTTGATGATACTGGCTTTCAAGACAAGACGATACGAGCTCTCTTGTTCCGTTTGCCTTGAGAAATTAACGTGATTGCGGCCCTCGAATGTATATTCTGAAACGGCTCGAAATAGGACGTCGCCTTTGGCTTAGATTCGACTTGCAATAGGCTATATACGGCGGGTAGGATATCAAAGCAATCTGGCCGGACGGCCATCCGAGGCGCAATTCGGGCCTGCTCCTTGCGCATATTGCATGCACGTACCAATGAAGTTTGCTTTGTAGGCAGTAATCTGCGGGGGTGTATCGGTCAGGGTGGTGGGTGGCGGGTTATGTACACACGAGCCCGAGGCGTCGAGGTAGGCAAATGGCCGGCGTAGGCCGAGATCTCGAGCGATATCGATCCGCGACCGGCCGCCGGCCGCGGCCGCTCGTCGCCACGGACACGGCTCGCGGCGGGAGGGCGGCGCCGCGTGACAAAAACAGTCCTTTGTTTGCCACCGAGTACCTACAGCTCCCCACGATCCTTGGAAAGGACGATGTTTACTCGGGCGTTGACGCGTTGTCTCTGCCATCCGTGTATGTTATTTTTGCCAAGACACGAAAGCTCTTTAGGAATTAGCCGATATATCGTGTTGTTTCACTATACATGGCAGAATTGGCAGCCTTAAGTTTTTATATCAATTCGAGATACTAATATTATTTACATAAAAAATACTTTTGTCTATCGATATATTTTTTATCAGACAATGATAAAAAAATATATTTATCATTTGTATTTTTTTTATCATTGTCTGATAAAAAAAATATCGATAGAAATAAAAAAGCGCATCGCGTAACATCCCTAGCAACGTCGCGACCGCGCGGCGCTGCGACGGGTGGCGCAAATCACTCGCGCGGACTGCCGTTCTTGGAGCGCGCCAGGCTACGAGTAGCTGTGATCGTTTGCTCCGATTTTTATTTGTCGATGGAAATTGATCACCTACTTTTATTTTATATTGATCGACTTAGAAAATGCCACTGTTTGTTCGTATAGTCCGTTTGGTTATGCTCTTTTATTTCACATAAAAGTGAACGAAAGTATACTAGTTGCTGTGTAGCCTAAACTTTTTATAAAATTATGTAAATGTTTTTATTATATATGCCCTGTCTGGGTTATGTATATAGTATACTAAGTTTCCCTTACAAGCCGATAACAAAGGACTAGCTCAGAATATGCATCTAGCCTCCAGAAACTCGGCTGATTCGACCATTTCAACTTGCTTTTGGTCTTAGAACTCGTATATGTATAGGTACTATGCTTAGCTTAATAATATGTTTAATTATCTCTGAAAATACTTACGACTGAATAACCAACTATAATTTCTAGATAATTGAGAATTTTCTTGTACCAGTTAATAGGTATATCTCATTTCATATAAATGAAAGAAAATAAAGAAAAGCTTTATTCGGCACAAAAAAAAACAATTTATAGATAAGCGGTTAAATCTGGCTTTTGTAGCAAAACTAACACTATCAGCAAAACTAATGAAGCCTTTATTAAAAGCACAGACACATGAATGGCAGGCATTCGTTCCCATAAACAGCGCAGCCAATCCGCAGCACACTAGAAAACAAAGCCAAAACATCGATATCGGCAAAAAGTGTCGCAGCGTATTCAATTAGAGGCGCAGCACGCTCGCATGAGTGGCGTTTGTACGCGTCGCCGGCGTCGCTCGCGAGCCACCCCCACCCGGCCGACTCTCAATCGATACTTACGATCGCCAGCTCTTACCCGCATCGATAACGATATGCAACGTCGCACAGCTCTAATACCGACGTTGAAGTACAAGAAGCTTAGAAATTGAAAGAAATAATCGCTTTCATCCATGTCTAGAAAATTTATACCCCTTTTTTGAAATCGTACATATAATCATCAGTTTATCAATACATATAATAAAACACTAAAGTTTGTGTGTCCATTTAATATATTTGCAAAAAAACAATTTGTACCTACACGCTAATCTCCGGAACTGCTAGACGGATTTGAATTAAACATTTTTTCTTGTATAGCTTTGAAGCCGGTGCAACATAACGGACATAACTAACGCACCATAAGATATAGAAATGACGCCTCCATTTTTTAAAATTATAATAATATTCCTCCATTTGTTTCAACACTCATTGACACCGTCTTCGAAATTCGAATAACGGTTGGTCAAGCTGAGCTCAAAGCGTGGCGTGGTACGTGGGGTGGTCTAATTTGCGCTAGTACGGGAGCTGTGTTCGCAGAATTCCGGCTTGTATATACGGCTTATATACCTTGCATGTTACTTACAGACGATACTGTGTATATATAGAGCACCGGAGCTTGAATAATCCAGATTGCGAGGTAATGAACTCCAATTTTAGTATGCTGAAATAATATCGAGATTTTGGACAACTATATACGAGTTGCTTCTGAATTAATGTTGTATTTGGGGGGGGGGGGGGGGGGGGAATACCTGAGAAATTTAACGTTTTAGGCTCCGTCTGTTTGTTTCAGTCGCCTCGCATGACACACGCAGGAGGATAATAAGTGGTCGTATTCTAAGACGGCAACCACACGCTTTATCGTAAAGTTGTCTGGATTGCAAAATTTCGTTGGTTTGTTTTCCGAAGTCATACAAATTCTCTTCAAACCACATAGATTCTAATTTCACGGGTCTTATATAAACTGTGGTTGTTTACACGAAAGTTCTGAACAAAGCATATTACGTACTGAATTAGGCAAGAAAACTTTTGGGGGAAATGGAACGTACTAGCCACGTGGCCTTTGTTCCCTGCTATGACGAAACTAAGGTTGCGTTCCAACAGCCAACATTGACGTTAACTTTAACCTGTGCAGGAAAACGCAAAGTACGCAATTTTATCTAAACGACAGCGGCGCGGCGGCGGCGGCGGCCATATGCAGGTTAAAGTTAACGTCAAAGTGAGTGCAACCCACTCTAACAGTTAATTTATGTGTTTACAAAATGATTTATAAATCGTAAAGCTAATTATTATAAGTTCCAAACATTATGTACAGTAAGAAAACAGTAAGAATTTGTACAAAGTGCAAATGCAACAATAAAAGTACAAGAAAGTGAAATTGATGGCGAAAAGTTGAATGAAAAGGGAAAGTTTCGACGCAAAGTTGAGGCTGACTTTGTTTTCGCCCAACTTTTCGTCCAACTTCGGGCCGCTGAGGGGTGGTCTCCCTCCCCCGCCACCCCCGCCACCCTTAGCTACACAATGGACCGGTTATGATTTCAAGAAAAACAAACTGTAACTTTTCACTTGGCAACTGTTACTAAGTGAGGTTTATGTAATTGATTATCATGTTTGTTTATTGTTTTTTTTTTTTTTGCATAACCATAGTTGGGCGTTTTTCAAAAAAGATGGCAGTTACGGTACCGGAACACCTTTTTAAAAATATTCGATTATCTGATTTATTTTCACATTTCTAAATAGCTTTTTAAATAAGCTTTCTGAAAATATTAATTATTCTACAATTGAAAAAGTAATAAAGTCAAAAAATGAGCTTTTCTCGACAATTCGGGGTGGAAATTGTTCCAATTAGCAACTTTTTCTAAATGAATTATTTAATTAAAAAACAGGTTTTTTGTATATTTTTATTGAAAAACGTATTAATGAAATCATTTTCATTTAGAATTAAAGCAAACAATAACATTTTAAGTATATTTCTACAAATTATCACGGAATTTACTTCCATTACGTAACATTTTTGTCATCATGAACAGGTATAATACCCTTTTATGAAAAAAGCGCAAGGTATAACACTAAATCTTTTAGCAATTCAGGTAAAACATTATTAAGTTAATAATATTTCGTTCTTACATTAATCATTTTCTTATAAATTAACCAAGAAAAATAACATGTTCTTAAAGAAGTCTCACTTCAACAAATTACTAATCGGAATTCTTAGGTACTAATTGGAACATAAAGCTGAGATCACAAACACTAACTTTTAATCTTACTTCTACAAGATATTTTGTTCTCATCAGTCTCAAAATCAAGTTAGCAAAATTACGGCATACTAATCAATGATTAATTAAGTTAGCCCGTACGAAATATTTTTTTCTCTGTAAAAAACTAATATAAAATAATTATCATCGTTACGATATTTTTTTTTACCTTATAAAACTACTACTACTACAAGTTACATTTTTTATCAGTCTCAAAATCAATCACAGTTGTCAATTACAACACAATGTTAGAAAAATTACGGCATATCAATCAATGATTGATTATGAAGTTAGACGTTTCGAGTAATTTACTCCAAGAAACTAAATATTTAACATAATTATCATCATGAAGAAATGACTGACAATGTCAGCAGCCTACTAATTATTTATTAAATTTAAATTAAGGTGAAACTTAACTTTCATCTGAGTCACAAAGACAAGGAGGACATATGTAATCAAAAAAGACTGTCCCACTGCATTTCAGACATATATCGGATTTACAAACTATGCACTTTATTTTACTTTTTAATTCCATTTGACACAACTTGCAAGTAAAGCCAATATTTTTAGATTTATTAAAAGACCTCGTATTGTATAGAAGAGAGCTTGAACTTACTTTTTTAGGAGGTGGTTCAGGGTCTCCAGGATACAAGACACGAGCGCGTTTTTTTTCACATTTAGGACTTGTGATATGTACTGCTGGAAGATCACTGTTGGTACTCTCAATATCAAAATTCGTATCAATATCAAAACTCAAACTTGTCAGATCAATTCGTTCGGTTACAAAACCAATTGACAGAGATGGAGATGGTAAATCATATTCCATCTCTGATGGCACAGTTATAACAATTGGTTGGTCCTTAAGATCAGCTCGATTACTTATGCTAGATTCATTCAGGTGTGTTTCTTCAAATAACGATAGATTAACTGCATCTTTACTTAAAACTTCTTTTTTTGGTTCCGTTTCATTAGGAATAAGATTATGTAACTTAGGGCTAAAGCAGTTACATAAACCTGCATTGTCGCCACAAAAGCATTGTCGCCACAAAAACAACTAAGCAAGCGATATTTGATAATGTTTTTGGATGATGAAATTATTTGATGTAATTTCATCGTTCCAGGCACGGTAGCAATATTAGATGGGATAAGTTTACAAATATTCCTTGAGTCGGTATCGTTAACATAAAAACATTTTACTGTTTTCATTGATTTAGACAAAACTTTATAGGCATCTGTTGCATTAGTGATATCGCAACCGTATGAGACTCTTCTATCTAATTGGCGTTTTACGCTGCCACCAACGCCATCAGCAACGCTCTTACCATGGCCACTTTCTGAGAAAGACCATGTAGAATAATTAAGATTTAATTTACAAGTAAATAAATTAAGCAGGAAAAAATTTTTTTTTTGTCGATACTGGCTTGTTGGTCCATCTGAAAAAAAATGAATTACAGAAATTTCCGGGTAACTTTCCTTTGCATATTTAATAACAGGTAATAAATGAGCCCAGATAGCTCCAGGTTCATGGTTATTATTATCAGAAACGGTTGCAAATGTTTGACATTTATCAGAAAAAAATATTGCACCAGTATGGAGAGTAATAGTATTTTTTGAGGCACCAAAATGAATTGACTGAACCTCATGTGCATATTTACATTCATAATTCTCTGAAAAATCACATAAGATTGCGATCTCACCATTCTTAAGATTATTTACACATTTTTGATACTGTCTTTGCTGTTCTTTCCAGTTGTAAACGTGTACTTTAAAGTGTGGTATTTTTTCTAGGAATAAGGATGTTAAATCAGCGACAGTACCTACCTGTTCTTGCTTAATTGTTTTTTTTGTTACGCATTCTTTACTAGCTTTTTGGTATTTGTGATCAGTTCTTACCCATTGGTACCACTTAATAGTATCATTAGCTTGATTATTATGAATTTGCAAGAGAGGATTTTTGCAAACCTCACAGCATCCGTGCATACAGTTAAATGAAGTAATATCACAAGAATAACATTTCACAACTTCGTCAATATTTTTGTACGATATAATTGATCGATATTTCAAAGCGGTAAACAAATATTGGAAATTGCTGTGTTTAATGCACATGCACGTATCTCTAGCAGCACGAGTGGGCGTTATAACATAAAATGGTTTACAGCGATAAAATGTAGTAAAACCTAATTTTCCGCCTTCTTCTACATACATACGATAAGTATTCGGAAGGGTGTCTAGCAAATATCTTATTTGCATCTTTTGTTTGTTTCTCGTTTTACATTCTCTTCGTCCAGCTGCACGTCTAGATACGTCATCTCGAAGATAGAATGCGGCAATGTTTTCTCGAACCTTAAAAATAAGAATCAACGTTATCTTAATATAAGTGACTTGCTCAGAACAATATTAATATAATGACAATAAAATTACCTTTAATGTCCCGTAATTGTTATTGCTTCTACGATTGAAAAATCTTATTTTAGTTTTTAGGCCCAAAATTTTCGGCAGGTTCTTTCCAGACCGTTGTTTAAATTTGTATGCAATTTTTTTTAACGATCTTTTCTCTGCCAGTGTTTTGCATTCTGTATAAGTCTCTTTCACAGCATTTTTCAAACTATTCAGTTCTTTTTCAGCTACACTTTTAGATGTTTCCAAACCTTGTACTTTTTGCTTAGTGCGAATTAACTGCTTCCTGAGACGACCAATGACTGTATTCAACTTTTGTTGTTTTTTTTGAGCCCTGTAGTAGTTAGCGTATACCCTTTGTAACTTTTTATTCAGTTTACTACTTTGCTTATTAGTTCTATTTTTTGGTATGGTTACTTGATTATTTGCCTCTTGATTACTTTTTACATCTTTTCTTTTTTTTTGAACTCTTTTTTCTTTTCTCCACTGTTCCCTTTGCTTTTCTTTCTCGTTATCATCTAAATCATCAATTTTTTTCCTTCGTTTAGCAACTCGTTCTCTTTGTTTCTGTTTATATCTTTCATACTTTTCTGGATCCTCCTTTAATTTTTCTCTAAATTTTTTAGCCCGTTCAGCTCCGGTTAATGGCATTTTTATTAATTTTTAGGGTAGTTGCGTAGCTGTCTTTGTTAACATTCGCAATATTTGCACTCGTCTTCCGGAAAATGATCATATATAGTAAAGAATGAACAAGTTTGACACCAGAAAAAATTATGATTTAAAAGACGATATATGTATTTGGCACTAAATATTACAAAGTGAGTAGGTAATCCAGGGTACGTGTTAGTATTAGCGTTACAGTTGTGACATTTCTTTGCTAGTATAAAGTGCGATCTTCTCCATGGCCACTTAGCACTTTTGAGTAGTCTTAGATCATCGCGAGTCAAAAATTTATCAATGTCTAGAATTACTACCATACTTAATTAATTATAATATAATTATTGTGCGCATATAGAGATCTGAAATAGAAATATATTCATCAACACACAAGATATACTCTCTAATTTTTACTTAATTGAAGTACTATATAGGAGTGCAAAGAAATTTAAATTATTACTAACTAACTATTCGTTCACTGCAAATTTTGAATATTCTTAAAACTGCCGAACAGATTTTTTATTTTTGATGAAATTAAAATTTTCTTTGATATTTCCTGCATGCCCACTAGACCACAATTTCATCAGCGGACCATCAGTTCGGCAATTATCGCGTAACAAACATACGTAAATACATCCATACATGCATGCTTCAATATTTCTTGATTTAATGCAAGTGGGTATCTACTTGCACAAAAAAAGTAAATTATCAAGTCATTATATAAATAATTTATCGATAAAATTTTTATTTTATTGAGGACTCATCCTTATGATTCCAATTAATAACAAAATCCATTCCGGCTATATATAACGTTACTAATCGGATGTTACGAAAGTACATATTTGCCCATACATTCCAATTTTTTACATACAATACGTAGTAATTCGTTATCCAAATAAACTTATTATATGCGTAGACACTTAACACACAACTTTAAATAATTGGCGTGTTAAAACAATAATATTTACCTGCTAAAATTCACTAACTTACTGGAACACGTTTTTTGTCGACACCACACTTCGAACACAAAAGTAACGATTTAACCAATCATAGAGGCCCGAAAAGCAACCGGAAATGATGTTAACTGTCAAAAAATAGTTGCCACATCACAAAAATTACTAGAATTGGTAGAATTTCTTTTTGGAAGTTTAATAAAATCGTCGTTACTAATCCGAAATTCCGGTATCGTAAAAATCAGAGACAACATAAAATTTGATTTATTTACTTGTTTTGATATAGCAACTTTATGAAAATTCGTTACATTATATGATTTGAATGAGTTTACCATAAACCAAAATATTTTAAATGTCATTGTGGTGATAGTATTTCGATATATGACACTTCAAAGTCAGGAAGGTATGTATGGGACACAGTAAAATTGGGTGACATGTTGTAACATCGTTGTATTTTATTCAAATTAGGATGTAATTTTTAATAATTTTCTTGTTTAAAGTTACTAATACTTAAATTTGCTACAGGATGGCGTATGCCACTGATTTTATGCAATTCTATATGTAATGAAATAATTGCTCAAAGTCAGTGGACATTCTGTTTTAGCAGTGGTCAAACAATTTGAAAAACGCCCAGTTGATAAACACACAGGTAAAACACATACATATATATACATATACATGTAACACACGTGTAACATACATGTAGGCTTATTTTTTTAAAATCTATTAACACCAATTTGTATATAGGTCATGTTTTTTGCAAATGTATATTTTTTATTTTCTTTCTTCCATTCTTTGGGAGCTACACACGTGATGATTACGCCATAACATGGTATTACACTTAAGAGAACCATTGAACTCTTTATAGGTACTAACCGAGGAAGAAACTGGGTTTTCGTTCAAAGTTAAAGGAAGTGACAAAAATATTCATTAGGACAAGCTTTAGTACTTAGGCGAGTGGTACTAGAATATTCTCTTCCCCTTTTTCCCTTCATATTATCATAGTTCATATTCTCCGATGAATGCAGTGGGAGGCGAATAAAAGCCAGGCCCATGTTTTGACGATCGTAGAGAGACAACTCAAAATTGTATGAACTTTTAACGAAGGTAAACGCACGTCAATGCCAAAACCAGTAGAAAGCAACGGAGCTGCGACGTGCTGAATCGTCGCAACAGAGCACGACTGAGTAATGGGGCATGGCTCTAATAGACACATATTGGCAGCGTATAGGCATCAATAGTATTCCCAAGAATTTAGGGGTTGACGTTTATTATGTATTAGTATATCAGTTGAGTAGGTGACTCAAGCAGAAGTTTACTATTATGACTGATGTCGTAATATTTATTTAAAATGTTCTTTTTTAATATTATATAAGTGGCGCTATCTATACGGATCACATGGTACTGCATCAGGAGACAGAGACGCATTCAAGCTGAGCATGGGGATGTAAAAGGGTGGGAAAGTACCACTTCTAGTTTGATTTGATAAAATTATAAGAGATGGCGCTATTATTTTATATTAATACTAATGTAAATAAACAAACAGGTATTATTAAACAAAAATCTAATTAATTTTTTTTTAAATTATAAATTGCGTTATTGTCTTCTTGAGTATGAATTAAAGGGCACTAGTGTGCAGTGGAGCAACGGTGCTACGGCGTAGGCATCGTAGACCATATTTTAACCGACTTAAAAAAAATAGAGGTGGTTCTCAATTCGTCGCGTTAATTTTTTTACTCGTAACCTGTGTGTAACCTGTGTGTAATTTTATCTTTTCTCTCGATTCCTAAAATTCTAACGCCTAAACTACGACACCACCAATGCAATAATACACTAACTAATGCCCTTCTTACCCCACCCTTCTCAGTGGAAATTTTAATTTTAAATTCAAAATTTATTTATTTTCTCCACAATCTACCTACTTATTAAAATACATTTAAAACATTCTGGGGTTGAAGGTAAAAGTATAAGATTGTGAGATAATTATGTTTGCGTCTGTACTAAGCAAAGCTTGTAATCACATAACAAGCTCCCCATGTACATTACTAAATAAATAAAAAAAAATGTTACTTTCAGCCGGAACGCATAATGTCGCCGTACACCGTGATAATCCGCCGCAGTGGGAACCCCTTTGAGCTGGCCCACATCTGTGTGTCTTGGCTCATCGGCGCTGGGTACGACGCGTACGTAGTCGTCGGCTGTGCCAAAAGGGACATCTGCATGGCCATAAGATATAGAACTGTCTGCCCGGAGATTCCAGATGAGACTGAGGTAATTTCGTGTGACAAAATTGCCAAGAATTTAACAGTATCCGTGGCTTTGCTGAATAAAGCTGTGTTAAAGGCATAAAGCATAGTCGTCGGCTGTGTTAAAGGGGTAAAAGGAGTCTCTCAGAATATTATAGTAGCTTGGATGATTCGAGCTGGTTAAAAATGGATGAAATAATTCATAATGATAGTTCAAAGATTTCAGACGAGAGCGAGGTAATAAAATTTTTGAAACACTTTTTTTCTCAAATTTGGAACCACTACGCGTCCATGCACAAATGGCATCGGTTTTAGTAAAAACATATGTAATTACATGTGTTCATACATTTATCGATCCTCTATAAAACTTAAATTATTTTCCTATGAGTATTATCATAATAGCTTTTAATATTAAATGCTTACAGAAAGTCGTAGAAGTGGGTCCACCAGAAGAAGAGCCCAGATATCGACTGGTGCCTCTGCCCGACCTCACCTCCAAATACTGTGAGGAGATGGAGTTGAAGGACGCTGCGAAAAAGCAGGCAGAGTGGGAAAAACAAGAAAACGAACGGCTCAGGAAGATTGCGGTGAGTATAATCGGTTATATCATCACTACATACTATAAAACAAAGTTGCTTCCCGCTGTCTGTCTGTCCATGTATGCTTCGAAGTTTAAAACTGCGCAACTAATTTTGATGCGGGTTTTTGTAATGCATAAAGTAATTCAAGAGCAGATACAGGAAGGTTTAGGTATAAAATTTATTATGCTTAACCCAAGCGACGGACCGCTAGTTACGAATAAATGTAAGTATATGTTATTAATTGTATGGAAATCTCAATAAGTTTTCAAAAGACGTTATACACGTGTATTTCATTTTGCTTACTATTCAAGCTCACCTACACAAAATGAGGCTTGACTTCCAACACATACGAACTCTATAGAGTCCCCAATCACGCAAAAGCAAAAGCGATCCAAGTCTGCAACATGTTAAATTTCATTTAATTGCGCTTGTTCTGTCTGATTAAATTAATTATTAATTTTCTATATTTCTGCTTGTTCTACAGAATCTCCACTGCACTGATATTTTAATATCTGATTTCAGGAACTAGAGAAACCCCCGCCAGACGAGATAGACGGTTGGCGGACCCACGCCTGGGTGATAATTTTACCCGGTTCCGCAGGAGTGGAGGAGCCCTTCTTTATTGAACCCAGCGAGGGCAACCAGCACCCTCTCAATGCTGAGCAGTACCAACACTTGGACTGTATTTATAACCACGAAAATTACTATGTATGTAAAAGTCCAGTTGAATAATTACGAATGTGTTTAAATATAAGAGGTTCAATATAGATAAGTTAAATTTAAAACTTTTTAGAAACTGCAAATATCACTGAATTTAGCTATTCAGTTCTACACAAGCTAAATAACTGTCGTGACAACTGAACGAGTTCTCGACGTAGACGGACATATTAAATGTAGTTGTGATCTCTTTCGGAGATCATTTTAAGACAAATGCGAGTTGCACTTGCCCTATTTTAATTGCCTAAGTATTTCTCACATTAATTTTATTCAGCTAAGAGTCTGTTAACAGGTGAATCTCCAGGACTGCTCCGGGGGTCTGGATAAAATCAGCTACGACCTGACAGATCTCCAACTTTGGGAGCACCTTTTGGCTGGCGAGCCTTTCTACCGAAGACAACTGGTAGGAATAGACCAGGCAGACAAGCGAACCGCTGTAGAGACTGAAAAACATTTGGATATGCCTGCTAGCTGGGTGGAAAAGTTGGACCTTTCTGCTGATGGTATGAAAACAGATATTATTTAAACGTTTATGCAAATGTCAAAGATAAAGTGCAATAACGGTTTCACATTATGACTTGTTATGTATCGTGATCGCGACTGGTTGTAGTATGACTTTTATGAAGGAAATTCTAATGTCAACTTTTACAATCTCCAAATGGGCAATAATTTTTTTTGATCAAACTCTTAATTTTTCTCAGAGTTTGAACAGAGATACCCTGGCAGCCACAGGATCGTCCACTTCAAGAAGGTCCTGCTGGAGAAATTCTCACCTTACTCTGAGAGGGATGGAATTGTGAAGAGGCTAAGCATGTTTGAAGATTACGCTCTAACAATACCTACCGTCACGTGAGCCTATCACTACCTTTTCGGATTATATTTGTGATTTATATATATATCCGAATACGGATTTGTGTATTTGTGGGTCGTATCATGTTTATTTAGACGATCTATTTATCTTTTAAAAATAAAGTTTTACTGTGATTCTAAATTATAAAGTCTTTCAAATTAAAATACTTTATCATTTAGACAAGTACATAATAAAATAATATTATTTCTTTGTCAAACCATAATTTTATTTGGCTCAAATAATGATTAGAAGAAGATTTCATAATTTAGAAAAAATATTGATATCATAACTATAAGCAATAATAATTATAGATACCAGTGGTATGAACAGAGATTGGACAAAATGCTGACTTCGAGAATAGATCATGTAAAAAAAGAAATTTGTGAGACCTTTGGAATCGGTAGAAGAGATCATCTGTTGAGTAAGTAGAGGTATATGGTAGCAAATTATGTTAGTTAAGACATGTGTAGCCGAAGGGCCCAGGTTTTTCCAGGTTCAGACTTGGACCTAATACATGAGCTCTTATATTTCGTATAGTATATAATAGTTATCATAGACCACGACTTGTTTCCGGTGAAAGAAAACATCGTGCTCAAATATTTTATTTATTACTACAGGAAAATAGAAGACCATGTCCAAATGGAAATGTTCATATAACTTTCAGAGCACACATACTCTATGGATGCGCCAGTTCATTCGGTGGAAGGCAATCGAACCCTGGAGTTTAACTACTACGCTCGATTGGACCACCTCACTAAACTGGTGTGCACTCCACTTACTTTCGACGAATACTACACGCATAGGGAAGATAGGTTAGTGATGTACTCAATTAAAAATCTTCCAGTGGATATCATACGAATAGGGACACAATAGCCTTAGCAGCTAATAGACAACAGTAATATTCCCAAAGAGGGTAGTCGTCAGGCAGGCCGATCACATACAAATGTTGAAAATTGTATTTTTTTTACGTTGACATTTTGCTTCGTAACGCCGATTGTATCCAGGAAGTCCCGAAGGTGGAAACAATAATAAATTGTGAGAGGCGTACGGTGCACGGTCCGGCTAAGCCGCTAAATGTATTGTTGATGATGGCTCAAGTTTCCCCAAAGAAAATTTTATAATAATGCACACACATTTTTAGGCTTGAATCACGTAAGATAACTTACACAGAAGGCACTAAACTGGAACCAAAACGTCAAGTCTTGGACATTGTTGAGTTATTTGGCAGAAACCCTAGCGTCCCTGCCAAGGACGACGTGTGGAAGAAGATCTTCCACCTTCAGGAAGGCACCATAGAACTGTTCTATCATTACGCGTACAATTTCGTTACGAACGACACGAGGAGCTTCGTAAAACCAAACTTGGCTGAAACTGGAGGCAAGATCCTGTTCAATCCAGATAAAACTGCTGGGTATATTGTGAGTATTTTTGATTTAATAAAAAGTGAAAGAGGAATGACCTTGTACTTTCAATAAGGAATGCCAGTGCCCCCGGTGAATTAATCTATAAATATCTCCCCCTATATTTATTTAGTGTCAAACCTCTTTATTCCTCACCCTTTTTACAAACGCAGCAACAGATTGAAATGGCAGACTTTTTCAGGCTGACCCTTGCTCCCCGCACCCCCGCCCTTTGAACGTGTATTATGCCCTCTGCGAAAACATGGAGTGCGAATACCGTTCAGAGAAGCACATCAGAGACAGGGAGACAGACATCAATGGGTATCTAAAGCAGAGGCACCGGGAACTTACGGAGCCGATCCTGTTTGTCGCCCTCTTCGACACGGAGAGGAATGAAGCCGCGAAGAATGGATGGAAAGAACAGGCGAGTTGAAAATGAAATACATTGCAAGTACAAATTTGTACCATGTTGACTGATAAAGAAAGTCATATGACTTTAAGTATACATGCAATTTGTAATTTTGTGCAATTTAATTTAAAATAAATAAATATTTGGTTGTGGCTCGAAAGTAGTCACTTGTCCCTCTGTCATCTGACCGTGTTCCTGCGTTATTTTTTTCACTGCTGTAACCAATAAAGGAACGTTTGATTTGAAAGACTTTACTGTGTTGCTTTTTTTTGCATTGTGTACTTGCTGTCTGTCTGACGTCAATCTTCCATTCCTCTCAACCTTTAATTTTATTTCCCACAGGAAAAGCAAAATCCACACGCCGCGATGCCTATGTCATTCCTCACTTTTAATTTCATTGCCCGCAGGAGTTGAAAAAAGCCGAGATACTCGAGCGCGAGAAAGAAGTGGAAATCGATCCGCTGGCGCCATACCTCGCCAGGATGTTTGGTTCTGGTCACGGCTCGGGAGCGCTCCTGACCGTGAAGGAGGCCACGCTGGTGCGGGAGCAGTGCATCAACGACTTCAGGGCTAAACAGCTCGCCAGGCAGAACCTGGTACAGGAGCGGTTTGATGCGGTTAGTTCAAGATGCGTCCATGTTATTGAAATGATTACTTGCTTGTATTTAGTTTCGCCTGTGGATGCCCTACAATGTTGAAATTGGTTTCCATGACGATGCATTATTGTGATAAGGATGACCAGATGGTGCACCCAGGATCGGCTCCCAATGAAAGTACTTCTCAGTTTACCGCAAGGACAAGATTGATAATTGTCACTTGTTGAATACAACAATATTTCTCTGACAACGCTAAAGTTTGTGTGAAAAATGACATTTTATACCAATTCTTGTGCACACTACGTATAGCTTAATTTATTCATCTTTCTGATTTTTTGAAATGTTCTCGCAGCTGAATGCTGAATACAAGAATAAGAGACTGTGGTACTTGGCAAATCAGTTTATCTTGAGTCAAGAGAAAGAAGCGGCCTACTTCGCATTGAGGTAAGTTGTATTGTGTTGCGAGCTAGATCGAGATCTATAATGCAATAGCAACCTAATACTACTTTAAGTTTTTGAATTTGGTATTATGTATAAAATTGGACAGTGATGAAGCCGAAGATTTATCTAGCTTGCTGAAGACGTAATTTTATCTGAAAGTAGCCAAAGAACTGAAAATAAACGGTTGGACACTCTTGTTTTAGTGATATATCAACGCAGATAATTTTTGACAAGCATATAAATTTGCACTTGAAAATGAATTTATAAAAATCCATGTTTATATTTTCAGCGCTCAACTAGCTTTCCAAGTCCATGCCCTGGAGGTGCGCCTGACTCGGCACAAGGACCTGTCTGCACCCAGGTTTAAGGTTCTCGAGGACTACCTGGCCAAACACCCCCTGTTAAAGGAGTACAACCGAATGATGCACTATTATGCTACCAATAAAACCAAAAAACAGGTTTCAGAATGATGGAAATTCCATTACGACAATGAAAAATGTGAATATGTTTTTTTATACATTATCCCAGGAAATTGAATATACGTTTATGGTGATGACCTATAAAAGTTGTTACAAAATTTTATATTTTTATCATGGTTTTTTTAAATAATTTCAATTAATCATAATCCACCTGCATTGTTAGTCTATGAATTATATTAATTATCAAAATCGAGATATATCTATTTTACCTAGATTATACGTATTTTTATCTTGTTAATTACCCTATTTTTTACTTTACCTGTGGTCGCGTTATAGTATGTACTGAAATATCTTTCATATCCTTTCGCATATAGGTACTGTCATAGCGAGCTAAAGTGATGGCAATGACTTGCCAGATAATGTGTTATATGTAGAAAGAAAATGTATCCGTTGTGTCCGTAGGATTTAAAAAATATATTTTAAATTATTTCGGTATTTTTTTATTTATAATTTCTTGACTAGATTTAATTAAATTAACTACTTAGGTAAATATTTATAATATAGATTACTTAGATTACAATTAGTGACAAAAGTCAAAAGCTCTTCAGCTTTTGTCACTTTCAGCTCAAGTATTAACTCAGATCTTGTGGTGACTTCCTCGGTATATAAGGGTCGTCGGAGTCCAGGGTTAGTTTTTCTACTTGTTCAGAAGAAAAGGTGTCTGCTTTTTCAGAAGAAACGTACCTAGAAATATACCACAAGATCTGACTTAGATCAACTTTTAGCTTTTGACATTCTCAGTTTCCTTGGAGAATATTCAATGTTTGGGCAGTATCCAGGCGGGCTGCGGATGGCTGAGGTCGGTGTTCCAGTCGCCGGCGCCGCCCAGCAGGTTGCCGCGGCCGTCGTGCGTGGCCAGCGCCAGCCGCGACAGCTTGTTGGCCTGCCGCCGCTGCGGGGAGTCCGGCCGCGACAGCGGCGGCAGGGATATACTGCCCGAGTCTACGTCATATTTGTTTATTTTTTAACCTTTATTGTATACTAGCATTTGGCGGTAAATTTCTAATGACATTAATTTCATACAAACGTAAAGTATCTAGTCTATATGTAACACTAGCTGCGCCGCGGGGTTTCGCTCCCCTCAATGGGAATTTCGAGATAAGAAATATGAGTTACTCCAGGTTATATTCTACCAGTGTACCAAATTTCATAGCAATCGGTCCAGTAAATGTTGTGTGAAATAACTAACATGCACACATGTACATACTCATATTATTAGGATATGGAACAGATAGAAAACGGGAAAAAACAAGTTTTTCCCAAAACACAGCTGTCTACTTTGGGAAATTTTGCTCGCTTATGATTACCTGATTCATTTCTTTTTCATTTGCCAATAAGAGAATAAAAGTACTACCTTTCTCTGTCCATAGGAACAGGTTGACTCCGAAATATATATACTCCCGTCTCGTTCGGAGACAGTGACAACGTCGTAAGGAGTACTCACGAATGCTACTTTTCATCTCCGTAAATCTTAGTTAGTACACGACACGAACAAACCTGAATGATAATCATAGTTGGCGTGGTCACTTGGCGTTTCCTGTCCCAGCCGCTTCCTGTACTCGCCCGCGAAATGTTCTATCAGCGTGTCCATCATAGGCGCCTGCTTTGAGAATACCTGAAACAAACAAAATAATATCTGTATTCCTAACTTATTTTCGAGTCGAAATAACAAACAATAGTACATTGTTCACCGAGAAATGAAAGTCATAGATTCAAACGAGGGTGTAATGTTAAGACCCGAGACGTTAGTCGAGGGTCGCAGACATACGAGTTGTTTTATTAAAATCAGCGGCGCGTTCCGGTTTCGCTCCGGTAAAAACATAATAAATTATATTTATACCTAAGCATCCCTTAGGAATCATATTATCTATTAAAAAAAAAAGCATCAAAAGCCTTAGCGCAGTTATAAAGAGCATACATAGGGACAGACAGACAATGGGAAGTGACTTTGTTTTGTACTAAGTTTCAGATAAATTATATAAATGTAATGTAACACTTTTATGTTTTAACGTTTTATTTTTTATTTTCATTTCGGAACTCTTTCATTCTGTTTGTCTATTATTTTGTTCTTGATAATGTCTTGTCATGGTCTTGTATGTCAAACTGAAAGATTGGTAGATTATATTCTAATGTGTAAAGATTAAAATAAATTTTAATCTCCTATTTATCTATTAAGATAGATCTGTAATTAATTATAGGATTCTCAAATATTTTGGGTAAGAGCTACTTTTATTCTTTGTTATTAGAAGCTGTTATTTTGTTAAAATATAGTTCTATGTGAAAAACCTCATCATAGATAAATATTGTATGTAAGCATATCACCTATATTTATCTTCTCTATTTACCATCCCTTTATTTTAAATAGCGTGTAGCTAATTAATAGCTTTCCATAGGGATTTACGCTCCGGTACCGGATTCCCCTTCATCCTACGGCCGCACTTTGAAGATATTCCCTTTCCCTAAGTTTTCTTGATGTCTGGCTGATTTGGAGGATTCAAGGTAGTGGTGTTTTTGTTTAGAGACCTTTTTATCAATCGGGATGTGTTAATATTTTATTACCCACCTATTTAACGGTATTCTTCCATTGCCTTTTTGTTACATTTTCTAAAATTAAAGTCTGTCATTTTTGTAACGAAGTCATTTTTGTTATCCTTCCCTACTTGTTTAGAATAAATGTTACAATAATATTATATTACCTACATAATATTATTTTATTATTACAAATTTTCATCACTAACGACCCGCCCCGGCTTCACACGGATGCTTGAATCATTCTATCTATTTAAAAAGCCCGCATCAAAATCCCTTGCGTAGTTTTAAAGATGGAAGTCTACATATAAAGGTAAACAGATAACGGGAAGTGACTTGGTTTGTAGAGAGCCGACTCGCTGTTACACCAGTTAGTCCCACCAATATGACAGAAGAATTTTTTTCCTCACAGCCACACCAGTATGACACACAAGATACTATGTAGTGAAGAAATTTTTACCATAATCCACGATAAATTTCATATGAATATATCCATCATTTACCTGGAGAATCTTGGACACCCTCAACCCATTCTCGACCACCATGAACTGTAGGAACAGACACGGCAGACAGTCGTCATTGTCATCTGAGGGTAGACCGAGGTCCCACGACAGTTCTTCGAACAACAGACCCAGGAGAACAGTCTGGAAGAAATATTCGAGAGAATATCAACTACTTGAGTGGGTAAAAACTAAAAAGCATTTATGTATCTAAATTTAAAAAAACCGGCCAAGTGTGAGTTGATCTCGCGTTTTTTTTTTCATAATATTTGGCTTTGTACTTGGTTTCGGAATTGGTTGGTTGAATGGTCAATTTTCGTCTTTTTTCATGAATAACATGGAGACTGTTTATTTTGCAATAATAACAATAAAATATATTTGAGGTGTACAATGAGCCCTTTCATTTGATATATGACAATGAGGTTTACAAAACTTTCTTTTATTTCCTAATTTACCCCAGAAATATATATTTATTTGAAAAAATAAATTGTTTACCATGCATATCTGTGTTTAAGTCATTTCGGGTGATCATCACCAGCACCTCTGGTGAAATTTGATAAGGATTACAACATCTTACCAAATTTCACCCGATTTGGTCCACTAGATTCGGAGGTAACTGGCTGTGATAAACGGACGGACAGACGATCCTATATAGGTTCCTATTCTTTTCTTCCTTTAGAGTCGTTTTCTGTGAGAATTATGGCAAATAACTATCACAACTCACACTTTCTGTATCATCAATGACGTAGACCCCGTTAGAGTTGATGGCGACCAGAACAGGGATGTCTTCGTGCGCGAGGAGGCTGGTCAGACTGCGCACAGGTTGCTCGATCTGACCTTGAAAGAAGACCGCCCTGAAACAAAACATTTTATTTATTAGGTATCTATATATTATACTAGCTGTGCTAGGGCTTCGCTTCCGTGGGAATTTCGGGATATATATATAACCTAAATGTTATTCCAGGATATTACTATCCAACCGTACTTGTTCCTTAATTGATTATTATTAAAACTAATTATTGCTGGTATTATGTATTATGATTGCTGATATCATAGATTTAGAAAGGACCCCACGCGCGGGACTTTTTCATAGAAAAAAAGAAAGAATGCAATGGCAACGAACCCTTTTTAAATTATGAAACGCGCCATTCGTAGAATTCTAATTTCAAAAATATTCAATGAATGATTGAATTGCTTTCATAATCATTTCCGGTATTGCCATACTATATTTTCGTTGGTTGCAAATTGTAGTTCTAAAATTAAAAATTAAACTAAGTACTTCGTTACAAATATTGTGTACTGTCGTGAACTTCCATGTAATGGTGAAATATTTATTAAACAACATTTTAAAGTAATTTTCCATTTTAAAAAAAGAACTTACCCGTAAGTAGTGTGTGTCCGACAATGCGCCAGATACTTATGCCTGAGTTTCCTCGGCGGCGCGGCGGGCGGCCGCTGCGCCTGCTCCAGCAGCTTGGCCTCGGGGCTGCCCTTGCGGCCGGCCGGCAGCAGCTGCGCCCAGCGGCCCGAGCGCGCGTGCTTCGGGAGGTATTTGTCTTGGTGTTCTCTAAAGTTCAAAATTGGAAAATACTGAAAATCTTTGCTTGCTTTTCGTGGTTTTCTATTTCATTTCATATATTTTATCGCTTCTTATAAAGGTTGCTGAGATCATGGAAATTAGCGCCGGGGCAGGGGCAATGTTGTCCACCATTGTGGTCGACATTAGTATCTAATACCGTTTTTCTAGGGAAGTGTATTCATTGTGGTATTAGTTGGTCTATCATCCAATGGCAATACAACTGCATCTATAGATGGGTGCAAATTACACGGCATTGCGACTTGGATTAAAAATCTTTGCGAAATATGTTGTATGTATATTTTATGCTCCAATAAACTATTTATATTTCTATAAAATAACATTGAAGTACCTGAAAAATTTAGCTGTGTGTCTATGTGGATCATATGGCCCCAGTTGAATTCTAGCTTGCAGTCCTCCCAACATTACTGCTTGAGCGCTTTCTAAAGGATACCGTCCGGTGACGACATTGTGTCTCGCTTCTTCATACAATAGTTCCTGTATTTTTGAATCTCTGAAAATAAGAAAATATAATGTTTACGTCTAATAACATTAATTAGAGTCGATCGAATTCCTATTAGATTATTTCGAAATTAGACCTTCACAGGCACTTATTCAGGTCATAGATCAAGCTACAAACTACTACTAGCATTTCGGAACGACCACTGTTGAGAAGAAATGTCGAAAGAAACTCATTTAAAGAGTGTTGGTCCCTGTCCATGCCAGAAGGGCTTACCATACCATGATGAAGTAAAAAACTTACTTGATGCCTTCCTCCAAATGTTTAGGGAAGAAGATATTTCTTTGTAGCCGAAGTATGGGCTGGTCTCGCGAACGTTTGGACTCAGAACCGTGGCCATAGCGATACACTAACTTCTGCCAGTTAGCCCAAATACGCCAAGGGCAATGGTGAGATTTTAGCTGGATTTCTGGAAACATGTTTTACAATAGGTACTAATTTAAAATGGACTGAGGCTTTCAAATTCTAATTTAATAGACTGCTGTCTAAAGTTCAATGCTTGTTGGTAAATAAGAATTTATTAAAAGTAACTCCGAGAGTACCACCTGGTACTACAATAATACACAATTACATGAATCAGACAAGCTCCAAGGGATCCATCAAGGGTGAGGCCGTTTGCTAATGAACACGAATTTATGTAGGTATGCCTGTTTTAGTGAATAGCTTAACTGTATTTACCTAATAAAGGACTGCACATCCATAAAGAGAACACATTAGCGGCTAAGCTTCTGACGCTGGGCTGCGTTAGTCCCAACTCCTCAGTAGCCAACACAGCGTTCAGAAAACGGGCAGCTGTGACGCAGGAGGGCACCTCTTCTGAACTCATCTCTACCATAATGGCGGTTTTGGACATGAGGTAAACGCAAGTCAGCGGATTTGAAGATACAGTTGATGACGATGCGGTGCTTCCCGATGACCCTGAAGTGAATATTCTGATATATTTATCGAGCTAAATATCTACGACACTTAAGATGTGTTGATTAATCTATAAAAAAAAATACTGACACTGGCATTGAGTTTATTATATGCATGTGGTGAGATATTAATTGCTTAAATACGGATATTAAATGCGCACATGTCTTTTATACTTAGGCTGTTTCCACATAAAAGTCCGATAAGTATAATAGATACGTGTGCGTTTAATACCCCTATTATGATGCAACGCGAAAGTTTAAAATTAGTTGCGGTGAGATAAATAAATAAAATTGTAAGTACTTAGACTTATGTTGAATCAACGCATAAACCTGGTAATGGGGGAGATATGGCGCTTGATGAACTTCCACCACTAGTTATTGGTTCTGTGGTGCTGAATGATCCTGCCGCTATACTACTCGACCCTGTCTGGTTTGAGCAACTACTCAAATTGGATCCTGAGAAGAGTAAGAATTATTATATAAGAAATAATTATTTTCTTAATAATAATGCTTAAGTATGCTAAATATTGATGTAGTTGTAGTAACGTAGATATAGATATGGCATAAGTTTGTCAAATAACAAAAAATCATTGTTTTGTTCATCATAGGTGAGCACTGTGTTGTGAGAAAAGAATTTCACTGTGTTCAAATTTTTTTTATAATTTCACCACAAATACAAAACGTGTTTTATATATTTTTATGCAAGATTAGGAACAAAATAATATGTTATACGAAATCGAAAATGTAAGTACGGAAGATTACCCATAACACTCTTCTCGAGCGAATCCGAGCTATTACTCTCTTTAGAATCTGGTTGTAACGGCTTGTGAGGATCATGTTTGTCCCAATCACTGTGTCTTCCTAGAGGACTGTAGGACAAATGAGGCAACCGCTGTGAAACTGAATACAAGTGCGCGTTGACTTCTGCTTGTAGTTTTTGGCTTTGAACACTGTAGTACTCCTCGCGGGATCGAAATTCACTGAAATTATACGTTAGTGATAATAAATACCTACAGTAGTAGAAAAGTTTGTCTTCTTTGAACTGTTTAATAGAATCCGATTACATTTGTTACACTGGACAGATATGCAAGGACATACATAAATAGGTCTCTTTTACAACAAAGAATAATATTTTGAGAATTGAGCAAATAAACAGGTAATAAAATACTGACTTATATTGATACTCAGCTTGCATAGGATATCCACGTCTGGAGTAGTCGACAGGAATAATAGTGATATAATTTCCATTGTTTTGTACGTTTGGATTTTCACCGTATGCCCCCATATCAGATTGATGTTCCATTTATTCAATCATGAACAAATTGTTTACAATTGTCTATATATACTACACCTTTTCATCTACACGACAAATAAACCGAAGTTCGAAGTTGTATTGATCGGACTTCGCGCCTTCCCTTTCGCGCGTTGAACTAAATATTGCCATATTAAAAATATAAAAATACACGAAATGCATTATTGAACTGAAATACAAACCCATACTTCGCCCTCAACTCATTTTCCTTCGTCTTTATTTACCTACAATATCAAGTGAGTGTCACTGTCAACTGTCAGTTAATAATAATTACCTAGGTAGTACGTGTTTAAAGGTTTTGATACCTACGTGTTTTTGGGCCATTTTTTTGTTTTTCTTTTATTAATAAATAGCATTAAATACACAGTTTTAGTTACGTGTTAATTTACTGGATATATCTGAATAAAATAGACGAAACACGATAAACAGTGTATTGGTTCAGTTTTATTGTAAGTAGAGAATAAAAAAACTTAAAAAGTAGTCCTCATACTTTTTTCAGTCATGAACAAAATTAACTTTATCCTATTTGTTTACAATAATAATAGGTAAATAAATCATTTTCTTTCAGCTATTCCAGCGAACCATGCCATAAAAGAAAATACTTTTTTATCGCCAACACAATCGTCGAATTTTATCGCTAGCAAATTTCACGGATGGAGGCAAAATTAAAAGAGTATCGAGCACTGCGTCGCCGTAAAGAGCTTGTCGAGAACGCTAAACAGAAACTAGAAAAATCCAAGGAGAAAATCGTCAATTTATTAATTCCAAAAGTTTTTAGAGAGATGGACAAAGTCAATAAAGAAGATGAAGTATTATTGGTAAGTTTCCATGTTACAACCATGTATTGATCCTGTAACGATCCATTGATCGTAAGTTAAAGCATTTATTCAGAAACTAAACCCTCATAGGTACTTTTTCACATCAAATTTTAAATTAAGTATATGGCATTTCCAAAGCTATACAAATCACTAGTATTTCAGAACACCACAGATATCCCCCTCTGACAGAGAAGACTATGACAATGCATCTCTTCCATTTTGCTCATACAAAGTCATATTCATCTCACACCAACACTATAATAAGTCATTGTTTAGGCTGCAGTTAATGTATACCAAAAGAATTTCTAATATTTCACTTATTGCCAATGAACAGTTTAATTGAATTTTCAGATCGAAAATGAGGAACCTCCAGTAAAATCACAACCATTACCAATCCAGCCCATTGAAGAAGTATCCGAAGTGACCTCAGAAATCAGTGAAGTAGAAACAATACCAGAACCTAATGCTGAGTCTTGGCGATACTTTATCATAAAATGGTCATTGTATGGCCTCACATGGCTTACGATGTATTATTTCTTTTTGAAGTTGCAATTTGGTGCTGTTTTTTTTGTAATTTCTGCTCTAGTAGGAATTTATTTGAATACTCGGACTAGGCCTAAGAAAAAAGGGGAAGTGTCAGCATACAGTGTGTTCAATGAGAATTGTGTCAGTATTGATGGGACTCTCAAGGCTGAGCAGTTTGAAAGGGAGATCAGATATGGTGCTGGAACAGTGAGGTCACCTTGACCACTTAAATTAAATAATATTGTAACTTTTATAACTATGAGACTGTGTATGGAATAAGGTAGCAGTCATATTTATTACATTGTGTATCAGGGTTAGCATGTATATCTAGGTAACTTATTTGTACTTATAAAAAAATAGGTTATGTTATAAGGAATATGATACTATGCTTTCCATTTTTGTATACTTCCTGGACCATACACACATGACAATAAATCTAAAGGGTTCTTTAGAGCCCTAAAAATGGAATAATATATCTGTTATATATTTTGTGCTTATTTTGCACTAGCCTTCCTTATGGATGGATAAGGAAAATTGGGCTACGACCCTACCCACGCGAGCCCAGTTCGGACCGGTGGATTTTAACAACTACAGGTACCTATAGTATGTACCAACGGGCCTTCTGAAGCACTGAATAGCTCAAGATAAAACATTTTTGGTTACCCATCCCATTACTGACCATTAAGTGAGTTGCTTAACCGCCGCTTGCAGGTCGAGTACGCAAACCACTGTGCCACCTAGCAACTCGTTATGGTAAATCGGAGTGATTAACCATAACTGATTTAAGTTGCTCCGATTATAATGCCAAGGATATTAGGTTTTTTTAATTCCACATGAAAAATATGTTGGTTGTTACAAAATACCTATATTATACATACAAAGTGGTAAGTTACGGTGCCTTGGGTACATCGTACACCTTTATGCGAAGTTTCAAGCTTCCACTAAGAGATAGTAGTAGGATTTTCGTATTCATTACAGCAGTCGCGACTGAATACTATCTTTTAGGAGTGTTCACATTAACTTGAAACTTCGAATAAAGGGTCTACCCAAGGAATCGTATCTTCTGACAATGACTGAGGACTGAGGTGACTTTTTAATAACTGGGAACTGTTGTCTATACATACCTAACTTGAGACAAATGTATGGATATACGATTTTTTTTTCACGATTTTGGGGTTACTCCCATGCTCCCATACGAAAAGTTGTTCAGTACTAGACAAATACTCTCAAAAGTAACTGTTTAATTTGTAACAAGAGGTGGTTGTTATGTCAGTGTTCTTGTGTTAAGTGAGACTGAAGTAAGTTATAAGCATCCCTTTGTAATGATTACATACAGTATGATAGAAAAGGTGATGAAAAATAAAAGTTTTCATAAAATCATATTTTGATTTTTAATCACATTTAGAAATTGACAACATACATAAATTTCATATACTCAGTGAAATATAACAGAATTTGCATTTTAATTTTACAGTAAAATAGAATTAATAATCACACCACTTTGATTAAGCTAATTGATTGTATCATGATTTTCTAAAAGTTTTTTACTGTAAGCATCCATTATTATTTCTTTAGAAATTAAAAAGAATACTTATTGTACTTAATAATTCATTTTCATAACTTGCTACTAGGTAATTTAGGCATAATGATATAATATAAGGAAGTCTTATTTAAAACTTCTGGTTATCGATTCTGCTAATGTTAAGGCAAGACGAAATTGTTTTTCAATAGTATCTTTATTGGCAAGATGTAACAACTACCATTGAGATTTATAGTTAGTAGGATTCCCTGTTTTGTCATGATGGAAAATAATCAGCTGACTTTTTCCGGTTATTTCTAGTCTTAACACTTAACATATACTTGGCAGTATACATATCAGCTTGTCTTACATAACACTAAAAATATAGATTGTTTCACGATAAAAAAAATTTTTTAGGAGATCAAAATAATTAAATCCGATATTTTGAGCACAGCGTAAATGCAAATTATTAAAAATCTCTGAGAAGCTACCATGAAATTTATGTTTTTATGGAATGAACACAACATTTTAAAACACTTCAATATTTTCAAAAAAAAAATCATTTAAAATAAATTTAGTAAAATCAACTTGGACTGTTCGTAACTATGTTACCTATGTACGTATATTGATACTACAAATTATTAAATTGACCAGGGCAAAATCAAAACAAGCAATAAAATTCAGTATAAAATGACATAACTCTCACGGCAGTAAAATATTGGTATTATACGATTATTACACATTAAATCTACCACAAAATATTGCACAAACTCTCATATCATTCTCTCTCTCTTATTATCTCCCTCGCTTACAAAGCCCCGAGTCACGCGGCGAAAGTTTAGAATTACCACAGTGCACGGGTCGACTGTACATGCTACATTAATTTAAGGCCGGTTCAGACCCAATGAGTATGCATGACGTAACCGAACGCGTACTAGTGACTTTGTATTGTATGGAACTATATGAAGCGTGTCACACTGACTACATTGCGTACAAACTTTACTTGTGAATGTTTAATTGTAATTTAAATGATAATAATGTAAACTTTTCTTTCTTTACAATCCCATAATATCAATGTCACTGGTATTAGGCGCACACTTACGCATAAGTTCTGTGTACGCATTCGATCTGACTCAATGTTTCATATAATTATGCTAAATAATTGGTACGTACAAGTTTACAAATATTTAATAATGGCACAAATCCTATTGTATAGATGAAGTGGACAATATAAGGCACCTTTAGAGTACATTCAAATATGTGGTCGTCCAATCAAAAGGGATCTTATGGCGGCTAGCACTTAGGTCTTTATTCAAAATCAAAATCAAATCATTTATTCAGAAATTAGGCCTTCACAGGCACTTTTTCACGTCATTTATTGCTACCTAGACCTAAGTGCTAGCGCCATAAGGTCCCTTTTGATTTGGACGACCACATATAGTGGTTTCAGTATCTAATCTTATTTCTAGAATCGTGAGAAACAGATAAAAAAAATAAGGCTTACTTTACATTGGTCCTGTTATTCATAAAAAAAGTTAAAGCATACTTTAAGCTAAAGTATGTTTTGTCTCGTTCTGTCAATGGCAAATGTTGTAAAGTGCCACAGTGACAAAACATACTTCAGCTTTTAAAATATGCTTTACCCTTTTGATGAATGACGGAGTAAGTCTATAATAACCAAAGACAAAGAAAACTGAATACTAACGTTGCTACATGAGATTTCATACAACTACGCGGTCTATCTCATACAAAGTTGCAAAGGCGTTGCAAAAATCCGAGCACACGATGTGGGACAAAATGGCGCTGGCTGTCCCATTATTTCTCATGTATTAACCGTTTCTCTTGTATAAATTTCTATATTTATATGAGCGAAACGAATGCCAATATTTATAGTTTATTCTGTCCACGATAATAACAGATTCAGAAATATAGCTACATGAATTTCATTACGTCAAAAGTATATTTTCTAAATTTAATTTTACAATAACTCACGCAAAATACTAACAAACTTGCAGTGAGATATTAAAATAACTCGCGAGACAAGTTAGTGGTTAGAATGGGCCGTTGAGTGTTGTCCATTTACTATCCATTTATTTATTATTTACTTAAAGTCCCGCAGACTGCGGCGCTACAGTCGGTTATAATAACGTGGCCAATCTTTTATTTATAGGCCGAAAGATCGACATATTGCCGGCGGCGGCCTCTCAAAATTAATAACATTTAAATTATTAATATTATATTTGTTCAAGTGGGACACACTGAATTCCTTATTATGGTAACTCCTAATTTCTGGAATAAAATCAGCACATAATCGTCTATAATCTCCAGAAACTTGAAAAAAACATGGAGATCAACAACCTACCTACAATGTGTCAATAAAGCATAGATGTATTAAATGCAATAAAGTGAGGAAAATAAATGAAGGCGTTGTGTTGTGTCCTCTCGGGCTGATAATGCTGAGTGTTTATCAAGCAATCTTGACCATTATATTTGGTATTGCAATGTCAAAAACATGTCGTTCCGTTAAAAATCCTTTGTCTTTACAATCTACAGCAAAATAAAAACAGTCAATTTTAGGCTTATTGCTGGAAAGAGTCGGATTAGACTTTGAATGGTTTTTCATTAAACGTTACATTACGGTAATGCATGCATGTCTTCTAAATTTAATCCGAAAAATCCGATAAAAACAATGTTTCCAACCTCCTGGCGATAACAAAAAAAATCTTTAATTCTACAAGAACAAGGCTACGCCATATTTGGTACGGTATCACATAATTATTATAATTCCAAAACGTCCAATTCACAAAAGAGACGGATATTACACGGCCGCTTTAGATGAATCGCATTCGCGAAAGGTCATATTTATAAAATAGGAAAATTTTCAATGGCCTTTTGGGAATAGGACATTCTGTATCTATCTCACTTTGCCACCATCTTGTCGTTGGACTAGATCTGGCATTGCCGAAAGCACAAGCATCTCCAGAATACAGTCTTGTATCATTGCATAACTTTTACCCTATTTCTATATTGTCACGTGTATAATATTATTTAAAACGAATAAATATATCCAGCACTCGAAAGAATATAAATTTGCAGATGACTAGTAAGAAATGCATTGTCCTCATTTTGTATTATCCTTCCTTTATCGTTCCTTTGTATTATCTGCTTATTTATTTGCATCAACATTAACGAATTTTGATAATATAATTACGTGAAAGTGTATAATTATTTTTAATTACTTTTTACTGGTTGCCAAATTAATGCAAATAGTGCATAAATCAGCACTCTCAAAACACAAAATATAATTGTTGATGATTGATTAAAAAACTAATTTTATTTACATAACATAAATGGAAACATATAAGTACCTGAATATAAAACCTTAATAAATGGTCTTATACCTTGGAAAATAATAATAATATGTACTGTAATATATAATATTAAATAATTGCCGGTGTTAATTATCTAAAATTTTACAGTCAATACAAAAATTATTCCATAAATTAATCTTCCAAAAAAATACAAGAAAAATGTTCAAAAATATAAAAAAAAAACAGTTAACATTATTTTGATCTTACAATCATAAAAGCATAATAAAAAATAACTAATCACTTAAAATATAATTAAATATAGAAAAAGGTGAAACAGCTGTCATACTCTCTCTCTCTCATCTGTGCGTGTTCCCGGTTTCATTCGCGGCTATGAAACCTGGAATCCCGGGGTCCGTTTAAAAAATAAACTATAACATTTAGAAGATTCAGCTGTAATTTTAAAAAACAATTTGTCAACTCTGAGAATAAATATTCATAACAAAAAAAAATGGCATTGTGGATTATTTAAATTTCAGACTGAAGTATCAATTTTATTATAGATATATTTATAGTTTGCAAAAATTGCGTGATATTTTACGTTCTCGTTCTCGTTAATGAATCTAGGCGCCATATTCAAAAATAACCTACACGGTTAGCACAGGTTAACGCCCTGGCGGGGCGGAGTCGCATGGAGAGTCGATTAACTTTCAAGGTCATGGTCGAAGTCTAAACCCCACTGGGCTAAGGATAATTCGGTTCAGGTCATCATTACATTTAAGGAATAACATAAACTTTGCCTTACTAACTACTTGACAACAGGGCTTAAATAACCCAAGCCCCTGCCTGATTGATTAATTCAAGTTTATTAACTCAAGAGCCACAGACTTAATTCCATGTTAATCTTGCGCGATAGGCGGGGCCGGCCGACGGAAAAATCTACAAGATGGTAGTTTACAATAATTTGGACTCGGTACGAACGGATTGTGCCCCTCCCCTCTTTTAATATCCGGTAGTAAAAATGCAACGCTCACAGCGATAATCATATGCCAAAATGAATGTACTACTCTATAATTCTGTTCAGTCTGTAAGAACGCGAAAGAGATCAGCCCTATCGACACTAAAATTAGACCTAATGGCAGGTAAATCTTATAATATGACCTGGGAAACTTCCACTTGCGTAATTTCCTAAAGTCCCAATACCAGGACGCTATAAGGAGGACCACACCGACTGCCACCGGTATCAGAAACGCCATAAAGGAATGTCTGTTCCACGTTGTCAATAGAGCAATGATCAAAGCCCCGATTAATTGCAACGAGGACCTGAACTTGTCACCTATTATGCTCATAGCTAATAAAGTTACCCAGAAGGACATTATGCCGCAGTAGAAATCGCCAAATTGGAGAACGTTGCCGTTGAGGATACAGTAAGCGACGTGAATAGGCGCGTCGCACGCATGGTAGAATGTTGAGAAGACCATGGTGAAAGCATAGATCATCGCTTCGGTGTAGTACAGTCGGATGACGGCCGAGTAGATGGAGAAGAAGAGCACCAGATTACTTAGAGTCAGAAAGAGCACCGTCACAAGCATGTGGAGTTTGCTGTCCATTCTTGAATCGTCCGAGCAATCCCAAGCTGAAAAACACCAAATGAAATAAGTTAGTTCATATATACAGGAAACATTTTTAACAAGATTTAATTTAATAAGTAATAATAACGCACCTCCGTATCCTGCAATACACCCACAGTAGGACATCACCAGTCCCCCGAATGTATTGAACAGGCAGGTTCCATGATTGCTGCAACGCCCATCGATACAAGAAGACGAAGATATGGACAATACCACAGTAGAATTGCACTCCGAAGTTCCTTCCCTCCAATTCTCAGTAGTAGTGTTCACTGGTATAATTCGGCCATCAGAAGCGGTCGCGTTCACATAATACTTGGTGCCGTTATCAGATGTGGGACACGGGCAAACGGTTTCGTCGCAGAACAGTCGTATACTCAAGTACCAAGTGCCACTTTCAGGAAATGGAATGATAATTTTGCGGTGAATCGATTCAGAATCAGTGCTGTTCAAAATAAATAGAGCAGGTCTCACTTGATCGTTAAATCTACAACGGCCGTCCTCCAGTGGTATGCTGCTATGACCAATATCCATACAAATGACTGCTTTAAAATACTGACTATCTTCTGTAAATGCTATCAAAGAACTTTTATCATTATGCTCTCTCTTATATCCCATGTAATACTTTAGACTCATAAGTAAACTCGCTTCAATAGCTAAGGAGCCACCTATATCTAAAATATCGTTGACTCTGAACTTGAGGACTTTAATTTCATTAGAAGTAATGTTAACTAAACTGGTTGCATCGTGCAAATCAGTGGTTGGTAGGCCGTAGTCAAAAGTAAAGAACCTGCCTCTGTCATCTCTCATGAGCAGCAGAACTGTATCGTTTTCGACATCGTCCTCTTCGCTAGTTCTGAGATAAGACTCGCAATTTGCTATATTATTGACGTCGTGGGTGTGGTTTATTTCGATGTAGTGCCATTCATTTGCATAAGGGTAGAAGGTAATAGTTTGCTCGACGCTCACGTTTGGATCAAAATAACAGTGGATTATGAAGCTATCATCCGAAGGCAGTGATAAAGCTTGAACTTTAAATGTGATGTTAAAATCTGTGGAGTACACTGGAGGAGCCGTCAAATTCAACACGATTGGATCTACACTGTTTATTGCCATGCATTTGTAAATCTCAGGTATTTGACCGTAGTCTATTGTGAGCCCTTCGTAACAATCTATTAATTGTATATCTGGATCTCTTTTCACTTGTAAATCGGTATACAAAATTGTTTGGCAATCAGGTACGAGATCTGGAAAAAGTATAAGAATATAATTTAAGTAGTTTACATGCACGGTGTAATCCTGCGTGAGTAATTTTGAAATTTTAACACACGACTGACATTTTTTAACACCCGACGCAAAAAGAGGGGTGTTATAAGTTTGACCGCACTTATGTGTCTGTTTTTTTTATTTGATAGCTAATTTTTATGCGGTGGTTCTTAGATATGTTTGATCAAAATCGTTTCAGCCGTTCAAAAGTTGTAGCGAAATTTGAAAGTCGGGGTTTTTTTAATTTGACTAACAAATAAACTTGTTTGCGGAGGTGTACCTCAGTACACTTATTGAATGATGTTGCAGTTATCGAAGTTGCAACCAAAGTGGAGTACACTATGTCTATGGAAAATGAGGCTGGGCAATAATCGGGAAAACGCTCCACATGATACAGAGAAGATTTTGCGTGAAAAAGTAACTGACCCTCGACCATTATCACGAACCTTCACGTTTATAATATTCAGTTATTAAGTATCTAGGACAATTCCTTTAAATATAATAATGTACATAGCTACGAGATATATGTAGTTGTAAATTGCTTATCAACAGAACACATCCGTCGTCGGGCTCGCGTGTTCACGCGAGGTAGGACTAGGGTTGCCAGACGGTCAGTATATGATTGTTTGAAATTTCACAAATGATATCAAAAACCCGTCAAAATGCAAACTATCCCGACAAATAACAAAACATGAAATTATAGAAATGTTGATCACATCACTCTTTCGATTGGAACAAGTTCTCGTGACATAGTACTAAATATAATGACCTAATGAAATATTTTTTTAGGTCGTTCTAGTTATTTGCACCGACTTTAATCCAGAAATCTCGACTTTTCGACATTTTGCCAAGATATTTCGGTCATCCCGTCCGGCAACCCTAGTTAAGTCTGGTAGGTGTAAGCAGATGTTCATTTTATTGTCCTCCTCCGCTCCCATCCTGTGCGCTGATTGCATAAACTATAATGTCACTGTACGACCGTGGACCGCACTTTATCAATATCAATCTGTTCACGAGAGATCAAATATAAATCAGACCTTCACTTGTGCACGTACAATTATGCCATTGTCCATTGCGTCATATTGAATATGAACATTGAAGAAGGAAATTTATCTCGCACACCTCTGAATAAATGAGTATACTTTATATGGCACAGGAAATAACCATCCGGTTACGTGTCTTCCTGTGCCTGTAAAGCTTCGCAGGCTTTGCCATAAAGCAGGCAGCCCAGGTTTCGTTATCCTACATTTTATTTTCCACTTCGCACGGTTTTCAGGTACTCGCCAAATCAATGGCCTGCACATCATCCTAGACGACATCAAGCAAGCAAGCACTTTTAGTTTTAGCTTTGCTGCCAGAACCAGGCGGAAGCGACATAGCCAGACCTTTGTCCTAGTGATTATCCAGTTTACTCAAAAAGCAATTGAAATTAATACAAAACTAGCGAATCGGCTACGCACGGTTAAATAGGCTGTTTTGTAGTGTAAACCTTTATAAATCGTCCAACCAATACAGTGAAACTATTCAGTTTATTCTATCCTTATTCTCACCTATTCTGCCGCGTCTGTCTGTTCGCGATAAACTCAAATACTACTGCACGGATTTTCATGCGGTTTTCACCAAAAGATAGTGTGGTTCCTGAAGAAGGTTTAGGTGTGTGCGAAACCGGGATAGGCAGCTTGTCTAAACTAAACACAATGCGTGGTTGAAAGCTTAGAAACAGTAAGACGCGACTGAGTTTTTTATTATAAGTGAAAATATTTGACATTTTCCAACAGTAGACATACCTTGCTGCTCAACCTTCTGCGTCCTTGGGTCTTTCCACTTGATGTACACCAAAGCGTACCAGTTACCCGGCTTCGGGTTCTCTATGGCGTACGTCTTGTTCTTCCCATCTGAATGGAACTCAAATGAGTGGATGCTTTCCCTCAAACCCGGGTCTACGAAGCCTTTGGGGAAGTCGTAGCCGTCAGGATTCACCGCAGGATATGATCCGTATTTAATGTTGACTATCACCTCTTGTGGATCGCAGGAGCCTGAAAATTTTAATTGGAGCTAAGTAACGTCCGCACGTCTACTTTTGTAATTATGCGGTCAGACAATTATTTATCTATTGTGTCTCAATTGTGCAAACACTCACGCGGCCCGTAATAATCAAACTTTTGCTAGTTAAACTTTTTTGTATATTAACGAGCGTCCGCAAATGCGTTAATTGCGGCAGTCAGAAAAATAATCTGTCCTTCCGATTAAAGGCCCGTGTACACTAAAAGCGTATGTGGCACGTTCGTAACAAGATTGTATGGAATTAAGTATACGTACTAGCTGTTGGAATACTACTAATATTATAAATGCGAAAGTTTATGAGGATGAATGTGTATATTTATTACTCATTCACGCAAAATCTACTGGACCGATTGTTACGAAACCTGGAATAACACATACACAAACCTGGAATAACACACTTTTTCTCCCGAATTTCCCACGGGAGCGAAGCCCCAGGGCGCAGCTAGTTAAGTATATGTGCAGCACTGCCCGCAGATATGTTTTCTAAATTGTTTGAACTTGCCTCATAAAGATTTTATCCAAATTTTTTCAAAATCGGCCCAGCGGTTTTGCCGCGAAAACATAACAGACTTTCGCATTAGTAAGGAAGTATGAATGGATTCAGTTTCACAATATCCTTTCGCAAAGTTTAGATTTTGTGTGACGTGTATTCGTTATGATTTTACAATAGGCCTGGCTGACGTCAACCCACTTTGGGAATGCTATTGTTACCTATCAACTGCCTAGGCTATGCTCCCTTAGTCGCCTCTTACGACATGAGGGAGGATATGGATTAGTCCTAGTCTAGGGCGGACCCATACGCCAACACCTACCTAAATCTTTTCTGCGTCATATAAGTATCTCAAAAGTGCAGTTGGCGTACCTAAACAACACGGAATTCGTTATACAAGGATGTTGCTCATGCCAGGAAACAGGCAAGTCAACAGCTGCTATTGATAAATATCAATGAACTATGTTGATCGGTAGGATTACAGAACTGTGATAAGATATTGTATTAATGTATTGTTTGTTTTAATATAATGTTGAGCCAGATTCGTGGCGTGGCAGATGCGAGGCGCTGCGTGATTGTAAACAGGTACATCTCTGAAGGAATAGGAACCCGATTCTCAAAAACTCACGTAATCGAAATTCTTTTCATATTTTTTCTCTAATTTTTTTCGAAGTAAATCACAACCGAGCAAGTTTGATCGACCGTTTACTTGAACTTTTCCGATTATTTGTATTGATCTATTTAGTTTACGTAATTTGCGGACGCTAATAGATGATTTTCCGATATTCCTACAATAAACGAGACTTTCACGCGCGTAAGTACGTTGTCACGGGAACATCTATTTTCTGTGGAAATAGGCCAAGAAAACAGATTTTCAATTCTCTCTTCATCTACACTCATTAATCTCTTCATACATACACAAATACATGAAGTCATGAAGACTATGATAATGATTACATAGGATGCATCGAACATAATATGTGTTGCCTTATCAATGATTACATAGGATGCATCGAACATAATATGTGTTGCCTTATCAATAACCTGTTGAACTATTGGTGGAGATAACCCCTTTTTCGAAAATATGATACCTAAAATTAGGTATCATATTTTAAAATTTTGTAAAAGATCCTTTTCCATGTTGACCTGACTGGGGATCTTGTGTAGCAGTCCGGCGTGATGGCCACGGAGGTCAAATATTCACATGCTTACAAAGTTCAGTCATGCATAAAAAAGAAGTGTATGTACACTCATCTTTTTTATTTATTTAGGTATTCGGTTCACCATTAGTTACTACAATATTTCATGAATACTTATATACTTCTTACAATCTTCTAAGGTGAACACTTTTATATACCCAGTGTTTGGATTACTAAGTATTACACTATGACTAAGAAAGTGATACTGATAAGATCAGAGTTGTAAAAAAAGTAAAAGGGGATATCCCGCTCTGAAATCATTAGCTATTCCAATTTGCATATGTAATTAGGGGGTAATGAGAATAAAACTAATGATAAAGTAATATTGCTAGCATAAAAATTAATCATAACTTAAAACAGTATCTATTTGAGGAAGATAAGATAAACAAAGTGATATGTTATTGTCATTAATTTAAATAAAAGTGTCTAATCCACCCATCAATAAAGCCAGTGACCCAGCATGTGCTACGATCCCATGGTGATAAATTATCTGTTTAATAATAGAATTAAAAAAAGAAACAGACACATTATTATGTAGTAAGTCCCAAATTTATTACATTCACAACAGCAGATGAGTGGACCAATATATTGCAGTTTCCCCATAAATAAGTTACATTTGTTCTTGTTGCAGTAACTATTAAGGTATATAATTTTAATCCTAAAGACTCCCCCAAAGCTGCCCTAGAGGAGACATAGGCCAAAATCAATTTGATGTGAATTTAGGCATATGTACAAGAAAAGCTAATCATCAAGCAGTGCACCTACCAATATTATTTAAATGAAGCTCCTCTGCTTCAAACGTGAACTGAGCATCACTCACATCACTCATTATTTTGTAGAAAATGACTGAGACAGAACGGTAATTTTTGTACATATATACATCGGTGGCGACCTGCCTTTTGACCAATTCATAATCATCAAGCAACACAGTGCGAGCGCGCATCAACTGGTCAATTATTTTCTTCCTGTTTGTCTCCTCTTTATTCTCACTATCTCCATTGCTTGCAGCACTGTACACATAAAACAGCAAAAAACACAAACGAAGTTTCATCACTCTCGATTTCCTACCTGATACTCGTCATAAAGGTGTACACTGTTATAACGAAACCACTTTACACTTATTAAATAATTTGATCTACCTAATTTAAATTTGTGAATAGACTGGACGGTGATTTAAAACATTGAATCGACCGCTTCCATCAACTCATAATCCCATGCAACCGGAACGTCCGTTCGACCGACGTTCATTCAACTTCAACTAAACTTCAAATTGTGTCTTCTCTTCTATTTGTCTACGTGACAATGACAGATCACAGAGAAACGATAAAAATGAAGCCACCCAGGCGGCATATGAACATTGCAATTTTTGATGTTTGTCACATGATTTTTAGAAGCTGCATATAACGCAAATCTCAGCGCAGGTGGCGCTATTGGTACAACTAGGGTTAACAAACATTGCCAATTTTCAATTTACGACCTAAAATACCTTCTACGCAATTATGGTGCGAGTTTAAAGAAAAAAAGGAAGGATTTATTAACACCTTTTAGGCTATTCTAACCTATTTTAGGTTATGTTCTGCATGATTTGGCCAAATGTGGTGATAAACTGATATAACTTGATTTTGACTAAGATCTTACCTGTATGAAGTCCATATTTGAATAAGTCTTCACGTGTGAAGTGTTTCGAGCTTTTTTTCGACTAGTTTACTGGCTCGAAAATTTTACAGCGTGAGGCGTATCCCACAGTTTTCGAAGATTTTTATCTTATGGTACCTATTTTGTCAAGCCAATATGTTTGTTGCAATGCAATGAGGAAAAGGAATGTTTGTTGGGCAAAATTGACTGTTTTATAACAGTGACAGTTGTAGAGGTAGCTAATGCTAATGTTGCTGAACTAGGTATCGTTAGTTAGATAGGTGCAAACAAAAGGGCTTTTATGACAGTATTGCACCAAAACCGGCTATCTATATTAAGCAAAACTATAGAATGCTTTTTCTCAAACTATCGATAGTCTATCAAAATGCTATCGATAGTTGACTATCAAGCAAGCGGCAAACGGCAAACTGTTGTTTCAATTTCAAAGCTTATTGAACGCGTTCGTTTGAAGAGAATTATTCTACTAAAATAATGAATTGAACTGGATCAAAAATTAATTCAATAGTTAAATTTAAAATTATTTCGTTTTCAAATGGTATAATTGGTTGTCCATTTTAATTTTTATCTTTTCAACAATATTAAACGCATTCCTAAAGAATTTCAATGTTGCTGGCACTCAAAAGTTTTCCAAAACATCGGGAAATATAATAAAGCATTATAAAATAATAACTATTTAGTAAGTGAAGAAAAATTGCGTTAGGTGTAATTATTTGTTATTGTTAAGCTACGAATACACTAGGCAACATTTCACTCTATCTCACGCATTACAACTGACTCGAATGAAATAGCACATAGTCGATCTCACTCATGCAAATTGAAATTAAAAGGAAATTACGATATGTTGCGCGTCAAGACCGACATGGTCCCTAGTGTATCTGTGGCTTTTAGATACCAACAATATCACGTCGATTTAGAAACCATTCATACTCTTGTTTTTCGATTCTGGGGTATAATGGTTCTCCATTGGGTTTTGAGAGTGTTATGAAAGGGTTCTGAGACTCGGAGCCAGACTTTACGCAAATCTGGTTATGTATACCCCGTAAAAAACAATAAAAAAATCACTTCCAAATTGACCAAACTGCACAGAGTATTAGTAAACATAATTTTGTAATCTCTGGAAAAAATCAAGATTGAAAGATTACTTTCTGTATTATTTACACCAATGACAAAGACTCTAACCTTCTTGTTAGTGGTGGACAGAGGATCAGCCAGTGCGAGGAAGGGGTTTTATAACAGGTAGGAGTCCGGATGGCACTGTCTGAGGCGTCAATCTCAGTCGCCCATGATGGGTTTTCCCCACCCGCTCGAAACACGTAACAAAAAAAAATGCCCCACCCAAATCCCAAATCGGGGTAAAAATCGATCGGGTAATCCCGATCACGGTAATTTACTTTATTGTGCTGGCGAGACTGAGTTATGGATGTGAGGTTGTTGTAATATCGATAAAAATATAAGATAATTAATATCGAGGTAATGTTATTACCGATAGTTGTTAATATTAATTATTTTGGTCGACAATATAGATTGTATCGAATTTATTTAAATTAAAATATATGCAGTTCACTGAATAAGTGCTTCTCACTTGATTTTTTGATAACGTGACAACATACACACAGCATTACTTCCTTCTTTTTGGAAATAACTCCAGAGCTTACTTCTTTTCATCTTAAATCAAAATAATACGCGGTGATCGAAAATATGATAAAGTACCTAATTTGTGATTGTCCACAAGACTACGCCACAAGAAGAAAAACGAAAGAATAGAGAAACAAGTTCAGGATATGACATCGATATTACGTATCATTATAGTACAAATATTGATATTTTAGCTTCTATATTATCGATATTATTTGGTTTGCCCATATGTCGTTGCAACCCTATACTGACTGACTGCTGCTTTTTTGGGAGCTGCGGTTTCGGCGCGCGCATGTCTCGCTCTTTCGTTTGTTGCATTTTATTCATAAGTTTGCAATAAATAATGGCCTCGACTATGAATTCGAAGCAGACTGAACTAAACGGCGAGTTACAATCGTGTCCGTGCAAAAAATATAAAATGGGAAATAATAAAGTGACTGTTGTCTTGGGTGCTCAGTGGGGCGATGAAGGCAAAGGAAAACTTGTGGATTTACTTGCCCAGGATTCTGATATCGTTTGCCGCTGCCAGGTTAGTGTTTAATTTATTTATTACTTTATATTTACTTGTAATAAATATTGTGTTTAATCGCAAGTTTTCGCAAAACAATATTTATATGTATCATATGAATTTGGAGGTTATGTGTAACATTAGTGAGATTTTCTATACAATAGCTATTAAAACAATATCTATCACATCGAAATACATTTCAAGTTATTTATTTCATAACTTTTACGTAGGTATATTTGTTTTTTCTTGTTCAAAAAATATTAATTGTATTGTATCTTTTGGCCAGGCGCCAGTAGCATGAAAACAAGACGCTAAACAATCTACATGTTTTTGTATGAAACTAAGGAATTATTCGTGCCAAGTATTCTAGCGGGTATTGCTCGGCGCTAGGCTGTTTTGTAAACTGTAATACCCATGAATAAATTACATAATCTTTGAAGAATGCACCATCTGTTGTTTAGAAAACATCTCTTATCTATGGTTCAGTCATATGACTATTGCAACCTATGGTTTACACATTCATCTTCTTGTGATTACATACTGTCAGCTAATTGTGGACTCCTGCCAAGGTCTGGGCCATTTGCTTTCGTGGCTGCTATTATACATTGTTGGTGCTTGATTTAACTAGGGCTGTGTCTAATTCTGTAAATTTTAAAAATAACTAGTGTGCCTATTATAATATAAATGGGCTGTCTGATTGTGATAGGTACAGCTTAAATATACTTTTTAATATAAATATATTTTTATGTGTGAAGGGAATGAAAACTCATTCATTAGGAAATTGAATGAATTTAATATTATCAATTCTGAATTTAATATTATTTCTGTTGACTGGTTTTCAATTCAATTCTCTTCTTGTTTTCTTCTAGTGATTGTGCCCCATGAACTGCCAAGGCTTGATGTTTATGTTTTTTTTTTTAAACATTTTATGAAACATTTTATTTTAATCAATTTTTGTCAGCCTCATAGGGAATTTCTGACTTTGAATCGTCTCCAGAATGTAGTATATATATATATATATATATTTTGCCTCCAGAGACAACTTTTGTTCAATCACAGGAGTTTAGTTCTTAAGCTTGAGTACTGTACTAGTCACATTGTCTTGTACAACAGTGAAGCCATGGGTACAAGCAGTGATTAATAAGGTGATAGAGTTATTTACTACATATTTTAATGGCCTGTCTGACTCAGATAACTAAAGTGTGACTGGTCTGGTCAGTTTGTACTGGATAAAACTGCTTCAAAGATAACATGCCATTCGCTATTACCAATCATTTTGAATGCTTCCTATCTGTCCGGCTTCTTTTGATAATTAGAGGTTAAGGAACCAACAATTTTAGTAATCTGTACACATAAAACTAAGTGGTCCATGTATTGAAGATAGAAATGAATGTATTGTGTGTCTTAGAGCCAGAGAAAGAAGAGAAATTATTATTATTTGAGTTATTTTCTGTGTCTATATGTTGCAACATTCATAAACTACTCAGGATCAATCTTCACAGCTAAGTTAGTTTGATTTAGCTGGGCTATTTTATGTAGTTAGCTGGCATAGTTTGCAGTAAACACATGTATGAAAATGTGGCTATGAGCGCTAAGCTAAACAGAATAAATAAATAACTTTTAAATAATCAGTTTTAGATTAAAAACTGTTGCATGTTTTGTCATGATATATGATATGATGGATATTGAAAAGTGTGAATTCCACAAAGTGGTGGTAAAAACTATCAAAATCACAAAAAAGAAACCTGTTCAAAATTACAAAAATATATAATGGCTTTCAATACCAGTCCATAAGATCAAACAGAGATTATCAGAACTCAGCACAAAGTCTATAGCAGTAGTTCATAAAATTATTTATTGAATAACTTAAATCTATCATTACAGATAAACCAATGCAATACATACACAATACAATTCAATTTCAATTCATTAATAATTTATAATTATAACAATAATTTTGTGTAAATATCCTTGCTGCTATGGGATATTGGTCACAAACATTACGTAGGTACATGTCACCTGTTAAAACCCTCTTTTCTTATCAGTACTTAAAACATGTAGTTACATTATCATATATTATCAGTTAATGTGACTATCAGCTCACTTAGTATGACATCAAATCCTGGGTTCTTGTCATTCTTTAGTATTTCACCCTTTAGGAAATGTATAGAATAAAATCCAATCCTTCCTTCAGATTTTAAAGATTCGGCTGTACAGCCGTGGGCAATAGCTTAGTTCATTCATTCATAATACAGGAAGAGATAATCCTGGCAACAAATGATTAGGAGTAATCTGATGGTATTTATGCCAGTTGAACAGGCTTCCCATTCATGCCAAGCATTTTGTGATTAGCAAATGAGCTGCCAAGTGATCTGAAGTTTAATATGTAAGCATGAGGATTTAACCTAAGCAGGAAACATTTTTTTAAAATTTTTTGTAATTGGTGGATCATTAACGTGGGCGCCAAGAGTGCAAGGCTTGGCAAATGGAATTTAACGGGGCATGTTTTCCGAATGCCGCCAGAGAGATACCTAGGCACAGATCACCACAACTTGGGTTCCCAAAGGGCGCAGGCGTCGAGGTAGACCACGAACAAGATGTGGCACGTTTAGGATTCGAACCTGCTACCTTTCTGTTTAAAGGCGGGCGCCTTAACCGTTACAACACCACCGCTTCAGAATTTAATATATCACATTAATACATAATCAGTTAAAGTACGATTTAACCCTTTTATATATAACAGGGCAAGTACTTAAAAAGTAAACTACTTGTGTAGCTCGTAGCACCAATATAACAAATTAATGCTATTGTTAAACAATTTTTTTTATTTAATGACTATCCCTGTCATTCATAAGCATACAAACTAATATGTTTTGTCTCTTTCTTTTAATTTGCAAAATAGTGCGACAGTGACAAAACATACTTTAGCCTAAAGTAGACTTTAATTAATCTAAACGTGTGTACCACGTACCTACGTAACAATTAGTAAAGACGAATTATTATTTATTATTCCTCTGGTCATAGGTATAAATCCGTTGTTATGATCTCTAGGTATCTTATTTTTATAATTTTATAATCATGTGACGGTCCCGTCTACCAATTTAAATTATAGGTAGGTACATACTTGCCCTGAGAAACGAAACGACAAGAGAGTTTGCATCTATTGAATGGCTGGTCCACTAGTGTAATCAGTATCAACATAATCTAAGATTGCGGCATTCTATGTATTCCATTACTAGCTGCGCCCCGTGGCTTCGTTCCTGGGAATTTTGGCATAAAAAGTATCCTGCGTTATCCCTGGTTATATTCTACCCGTGTACCGTGTAGTAGACTGCGTGCGTGCGACAGAGTAACAAATATACACACATAATATTAGTAGAATAGGACTGAATAAATGCTTAACTAACGTTGTTTTGTTGGCCATGAGTTATACCTACCTACTTTATTATTATTGATTAGAAATGTTGTTTTTATATAGGTAGGTAATCATAAAATCTAATTAAGTATGAGCATTATGAAACTGTTTCTCTTTTGTGTACCCACTTCAACAGTGTCACCATACAATTGTTGCAAAATCTTTAAAACCAATATCGAACAAGGTCTCAGTTCAATTTCTAATTTTATTGTTGAGTTTTAAATCACTTTCTAATTTGTTTGTTAGAGACGATGATCGATTGATCTATTTGCAATTTTTTTGTTTCTATAGCATAATTGTTTGGCGTAATATGTTTTTCAAAAAAAGTAGTTGTAATATAATTACCTACCTCATTACAAAAGCGCCTTATAGCTGTGGCAAAAATTGTCTAATCACACAACGTTTGAAATTGCCGCTCCGCTTCAATGGACAGTAAGAGTGAAGCTAATTGGAAATTAGGCGGAAGTAGGTCTATAACTATAGAGATGATACTGATAGGTTTAGACTTATCAGTGGGTCACGGAGGGCTACAGATGATGATGTTGCTGATAAAATCCATAATCCCAGTCCCAACTAATATTATAAATGCGAAAGTAGGTTTGTTTGTTGGTTTCCTCTTCACGCATAGAGTCCACGGGTAGAAAATAACCTGGAGTAACACAGGGTACTTTTTATCCCGAAATTGCCACGGGAGCGAAGCCTCGTTGCGCAGCTAGTAATTAATAAATCCTAGCAGCCATAATAATGAATTATTTTTGTTGTCCACAGGGTGGCAACAATGCTGGTCACACAGTGGTGGTCGACGGGAAAGAGTTCGACTTCCACCTGTTGCCGAGCGGCATCATCAACTCGAAATGCACGTCAGTCATTGGTGAGTCTCGTAAAAATACTTAGGTGCATTTACACCCAATGAGCGAATGCTTCATCTATCTTGCTGTCCTACCAATGGCTGGCTATAACCCGTGGCCAGGCATTATTGGACCGCCATAGTGTGATAAAATGAGCATTCGTCGTTCGGTATAAATCGGCCTTTAGGTGAAATGATAAGACTTTAAGAAGCGAATAAATTTGCCAGAAAATGGTGGCTTCTGACGTCGACGTCAAGGTAAATAAATCGTCACAGAAAAAAACTAGGTAAGTATACTGCGTTTCCAAACCATACAGAAAATACGGATAGTGATGGGGCTCAGCTCAGTATAATATCCGGATAACCTTATTTATCTGCATTTTGGGGGTGACCATTTTCTCGCATCAAAAATGGCGTTTCTTTTAAAGTAACTTTTGTACGCGGCTGCGCCCGCTTGGGTTTCCCTTTTTTCCGGTACTTTTTTCCGGCTTATAAGGTACTCTATATGTCAATATTCATACTCATGTATACAGGTACCTAGATTTATATATACTAAAGCGAAATTTCAACAAACTTGATATATTTATGTAATCTATCATAAGCAGAAACTCTGATGATACGGGAGGATTTGGTCAAAAAATACACTAAATCGTTTTCGCATTTACAATATTTTGTTGGAATAGTTCAATTTACTTCAGTCCCGTACAATATGGGAAGTTGATAAGGTATGTAAATAAAATACCTACTTCGCAAGCTGACCGATAGCGACTGCGACCCTTGATCGACTGCCAACCGGTTGCATAATATGGCAAATAGTATAGTAGGTATACAGATACCTATTATTGTAGGTATCACTACTTTGTGTACAATGCAATCATGGCCACATATTTGGCTGATATTATACGTAACGCCGAATTAGTTTATCATGCGTTTTACTACACACCGGATTTACACTATTCAAATATATGTTCTTCTGTTTTCACCAAAATCCGTTCATTATTATTTGTTTGAAGGACAAAGAGTTTATAATCACACACATAATGATTTTAAAAAAGTGAACTCTCATTCATCTTGATATAAGAAAGAATTGATTAGCTGATTCGGGTGCAAAAGTGCAAAGATCATGTTTCGAAGTAACTTGGTAACTGGTTGGGTGTAACTGGCTATAATCATAATTATACTTCCAAATTCAAACCATTTAAATAAGTCACGAAGAAACAGCATAAAAATAATGAACTCGGCATGTCTTACATCAGCGTAATGAGGTAAGTTCTATTTGTAAATATTTAGAGAAAAAATAAAATGGAGGTGAGTACCGCTGCACGCCAGGCACCGTGGATTGATGTTAATCGAAGCTGAATTAGTCATCTAGCAAGGTCAAGGTATGGCACGATTGTCTCCGTGACAGGGCCCAGCTTGTACTTGCATTAGCCTGGGTTTAAAAAATAGAAATAGCATGTTTCACTGTTTCACTGGCGTAATTTTACATCCTTAAGGGCCCGTGGTAAATTCTGGACGAGGAAAAGAGCTGATCCATATACTGTGCTACCCAAATGGGGGGCCGGCCCCCGATTTTCATCACGCTCTCTGATGAGGCGTTCGTTCTAATTAGGACCTTTGTTCCCGTTTCATTACCAGACACAGTATCACGTTTTTAATTCTTACGGGAAAGATAGAGTTACTAGTTAACAAAACAAATGCAGGGGCGCCCTTTCGGCATTTTTTCGAATTCCTGTATGTGTAGTTACGCTACCACTGGCCTTAAACTGCCTATATCAGTAAGTATAGTATTTAAAGTCACCATTATTATCACCGTATTGTTCTGCAGATTAAACTAATTAGTATTATATAAGATTACTCAAAACATCTTGATAGTAATTACAAACGGATGGAAATAAAAAACTATAGCGTTGTCAGGCGTCTGTGTGTCCAGCAAAAGTAATTGGTGTCTAGCCTGTCCAGTCCAACTCTTTGCATTTTACAAGTAACCAGCACTAACTAAATGACAAAATCTCCGGTCTTTTTACCCAAATGTCCGGTTAAAACTGGCTAGTTTGTTTGGTTATTAGATTTGACGATTTGGCAACCCTATAGTCCAATGATTTTCTATATTCGGCATTTTCAGGAAATCTCACTTACATACAAATCCTGTAGATAATTTTGTTTTTTGTTTCTATTTTCGTCGTGAAGGCTGCAGTAAAGGATCCATATTTGGGTTTGCTTGACTGACGCTGAACTTCGAATATTTGACATGGACATGCAATTATTGGTAAGGAACGGACTGAAGAAGACGAAAAAATTAAAATAAGATGTACCATCCATTTCAAAAATTGATTAGTTGACAAATTCGTTATCAATCCAAAATCCTTATAGTTAGTCAGGTCAGTGCTCCAGGCAATAAAATGGCTATTATAATGATTTCTTGTCACACTATTTCTTTTTCTTTTTCAGGCAACGGCGTGGTTATCCACCTGCCAGGACTATTCGAGGAGCTTAAAAAAAATGAGGACAAAGGCATGAAAGACTGGCAGAATCGGCTCATCATCTCCGACCGGGCGCATTTGGTGCTTGACATACACCAACAGGTATGTATAATATGGAAATGACTGATTCAAATTTGGATTATTATACTCTCGAACCAATATGGTTCACAGATCAATATAGAGAAGAACTTGTGCACAGCTTCAAAAAAAAAAAAAAACGCACAAACGTCTCGTAAAGAAGGCCATAGAGGAACTGCTTTCCCGCACCGTCTGCCTTTACCCCGCGTATCGTCATACAACTTTTGTTCAAAAATGGCAATATTGTGTCTCGTCATTGTTTTTGCTTCGTATAGTATAGCTGGCATATTCATGTGTTTGCACCATAATCATGTCATTTTTAATTTTACCCATAACATGATCACGTAGCACAAGGTACCTTATTCATCATAATCTATATCGAGACGTTTATTGATCTTTGTCTTGATGGTACTGTAGTAAATTGTGCCAATTTTCCTAACGATTCTGTAATTGAAAGTGGTTCAAAGATAAAGTGGGCAAGAACTTTTTGATCAATGAAAATGATTATTCGGACCATCTAATTTAACCTTGAACGTAAAATATCATTTCCTTGTCGAGTGATAAGCTAATGAAATTATAAAAGAGTGGAAAATACACCGATTAAAAAAAAGTCTTGTCAATGGCTGACGTCATAGTGGCATGGACTTTGAAATTCGTAATTTAATTTCAAAAACAATTCATTATTGTTAGTAGCGGGGATTTATATCTTCTATCTTCCATACGTATAATAAAACTGTATTTGGGCTGTCTGTATGTCTCTCCTATAGATACATATGTAAGTGGGCTATGTTTGTACATAGGAGATATTAAAGAAAAATATTTATGGGATGTCTTTATGGGCCTAAAAGAATCCAGGCCAATTTTTTTTATTTTTTTTTTCTGTCTGTCTGTATGTTTATTCGCGCATCACGCAAAAACTACTGGATACAATTTGATGCGCTTTTCACAATTATGCAGCAGATGGTCTAACTTAAAATATGGTACAAGTTTTATTACGATACCTTATTTAGAGCCCTAGACATAGACAAAAGTAAGTTATGAGCGGACGCACGTAATAAACGCGGGCGAAGCCGCTGCCATAAGCTAGTAATTCTAATTATTGAGTTTGTGTTGTTGATTGTAACTAGTTACTAGAAGTTGGCCCCGCACATTTTTCACTCTTAAGCTCCAATTCAACAATGCAATAGAAACCACATAATGATATGACTGTATAAATTTTATCCGGAACATGTTACTGTACATTGGAATTTGAGCTCTGTATCTATTGCAACAGAATTGTGAATATTACACAGGATATTTTGTTTATTTTTCATGTTTCATTATTTTATTAAAAACATTGTTAAACATTTGATAAAATGTTGCAATTTGATAGTGAATCAATTTCACAACTGAGTTCGTTGATTGCATTACAACACTCAACGATTTAAAAGTAAATAATAAGTTGTTCAAAGCATGTGCCCTTTTCGATTTGTTTGGTTTTACTTACATACATGATAGGAAATTTTGCGATGTGTTTCGTTTGAGTCACGCTTACGTGATAAGATGACACGCCCTATTCCGGTGATGTCTATTGTTTACGAAATGAAACGTAGAACATTTAAATTTAAATTCAGATTTTTTTTTTAATCTGGTAAGAAATCTGTGACAATCAGCAGGCGCCTCTGACGTCATCCATGGCAATTACTTTATCTTCTTTATCATTAACTATAATCTAACTACATATAACTATAGTATATCTATTCCAAATTTCAGAAATATGGGCTCAGCGGTTTTGCCGTGAGAACAATGACAGACAGATTTTTTTCAATTTTAAGTATGGATGTTACCAAGCTAAATTAAAAAAATTAGGGCCTGCTTGACGACTTTCTGATAAAATATCATATTGTTAAACTGACTATTGGATAAATCTGGCTGGTGTGACTGACCAGCTGGCTTGGCGCTGTCCAACTCTTTTGAAACACAATTTTTAACGCTATCTGTTCGATATGTTACATTCCTGCTTCTACTTTATCAGCAAGCGGTGGAACAGGCCCTTATAATTAAATAATTTCGGCAGGTCGACGGCCTGCAGGAGGCGGAAAAGGGGAAGAACTCCCTAGGGACCACGAAGAAGGGCATCGGCCCGACCTACTCCTCCAAGGCCAGCCGGAACGGCATCAGGATCGGGGATCTGCTTGGCGACTTCCAGTTGTTTGAAGAGAAGTATGTTTTTTATTTTTATTTTATTTTGTGGTACTATTTATTGTACGATGTCGACGATGACATCATCATGCCGAACCATAGATGGATTTCATTCCAAATAATTATTTGTTAGACAAATTAAAAAACCCCCGACTTTCAATTATAATTTCGCTACAACTTTTGATCGGCTCAACCGTTTTATGACTAAGAACACTCGGGATAAAATTATCTATGACACAAAAAAAACTAAACGAAAATCGGTTCATCCGTTTGGGAGCTACGATGCCAAACACAACTAAGTTAGACTTATAACACCCCTCATTTTGCGTTGGGGGTTAAAAATAGTGTGTAAATCCAGCTAGTAAATAAGTTTGCACCCATTAGTAAAAAAAAAAAAATATTTATTAAGCCAACACTTAAACAAAAAACTTCCAGATTCAGAACGCTAGCGGAAAGCTACAAGCGGATGTTCCCGTCCCTGGTGGTGGACGTTGAGAGCGAGCTGACTCGGTACAAGAAGTACGGTCAGCAGATCAGGCCGCTGGTGAGGGACACCGTGTCGTACCTGTACAAGGAGATCGAGAACGGCAAGCGGGTTTTAGTCGAGGGAGCCAACGCCGCTATGCTTGACATCGACTTTGGTAAGAATTCTGATATCATATACTTTCCTACGTGTTCATATCTCGTGGTAAACGTACAACGAGCTGTTTCTGTACCCACTCATCTATTTAGCCGCCAAATAACAGCTATGCTATGTTATGCTCCGGTTTGAAGGATAAGAGAAAGCATACATAGTACTCTAGTGTACCCTAGGCAACAAAGTGGGCAACGTGCGTGTGTCACCCCTGGTGTTGCAGGCGTCCGTTGGTTATGCTTTACCTCATACACTTATTATAATTTGCCCGCGTGATTTTCCACGGGAGCAGTTATTTTTCCGGGTTGAAAGGTATTCTATGTCTTTCCCTGTATTTCAGACTATATGTTTGCAAAATTTCAAGAAGATTAGTTGAGTAGATAGGTCTTGAAGAGGTAACAAACTTACTTTCGCATTTATAATATCAATTAGGATTGATTTTTTTATATTTTACTGATTTATTTACCTTTGCGACGCTCAACGCACCTGCACCCCGCCCCTGCGAGGTTTCTCGTGTTTTACAACTACCTGTATTAATGTATACATATATGCAAAATCTCATCAAAAACGTAATATAAAAAATGGAAACAGATTTTATACATTGTTGTAAAACATTTTCACAATATTGAATCATCAATCCTTGAATGCAGTAATTATGATAAGGTGGAGGCCGTTGATAGCGATAATCGCTTAATCCATGAGTTTTTATTTACTTTGGTTTTATGTGTTGTGTTGTTAATCTCATTACATTATATTAGATGGATAAATTTCCTTTTTTTAAGTATGATTTATGTATTTTATTTCTGTCTCTCGTCTGGTAATATCGAATAATAGTCTTTTCCCAAAATGTGTCGTTCTATTCAAGAATAATGTTTTTGTAGGGTAAATGACAATGTAAGAAAATTGTAAAAAATGTGTATGCTCTAGATAAATTAAATTGAATTAGACAAATTGCAACTCCCTTCCAGGGCTCATTGTGCACTTAAAATGTTACAATAAGATCTAATGTACACCAAATGAATAAAGAACTATGAACTAAAATAGATATATTTAAGACAGATAATTATAATAATTCATAGACTGTAACAATGTTGCTGGATCATTATACGAACATTTAAAGTTGTTTGGAATTTCCATATACGTACATATATTGAAGGTTCTGTTTTTCTTGGCAGGTACATACCCGTACGTGACGTCATCAAACTGCAGCATCGGCGGCGTGTGTACCGGTCTAGGGTTGCCCCCGAGTGTGATCGGCGATGTGCTGGGCGTTGTGAAGGCGTACACCACCAGGGTTGGCGACGGACCCTTCCCCACCGAGCTAAAAGATGTTAGTATTAACTTAGAGCCTTGAGAAAGTAGTAGTGGCTTCTCTCTTTGGTAATATTTAATTTAGAATATAAAGTGAAAAAGTGCCTGCGTCTAAGGTCTAATTTCTAAATAAATGATTTGATTTCCATTTTAAAGGTCGAAGTTCGAAATTGAGGCTTATACACAGAAGTGGGATATAAACACCTATCATTTATATTTTATTCTTATTTCTTTTTATCATCCTAGTAGATAGGTGCCGTATAAAGCATTGTAATATCTCTCGAAAAAAGTACGATTCACAAACTCATGTGTTCACGGTCCTCGACTATGTTTCGGGTCGTAACATACATCCTAGTTAGAATGTTGAAATTGTATTGTTAAATTGTATATTTTCTTTTATATTTGTACGCTGTGGCAGAATACAGAGCACTTTTAAATGTTCCTTTTTAACACTTCTAATTATTTATAATTAACTTTGTTATACATGTATTTACAAATAATTATTTTTGGTTTGATTTGAAATGTGTCACATTTTTTTTTCTTTTGTCGATTTTCAAACGCGTCGATTAACAAATGTGGATCCATATATTTAGTTGCATGAATCCGATAGCACTGTGTTACTGTTGTTACAGGACACGGGCCGACTGCTGCAAGAGCGCGGACACGAGGTGGGAGTGACGACGAAGCGCGTGCGCCGCTGCGGCTGGCTCGACCTCGTCGTGGTGCGCTACACCGCCATGGTCAACGGATACTCGCAGTAAATATCATTTACTCATCTCAGGGCGACCGAGGCGTAATAAACGTATATAATTATTTATAAAAGTGTGGAGTCCAGTGGTACAAATAGGTCAGAACAATGACTGAGGATAGAGAGAGATGGTAGTAACTCCAACGACAAGAACGATGTTAATTGATAGCTTTTTAATGTGCTGGGGGCATGTTTTGTTCGATTTTAGAAAATATTGTATGGGCGTAGCGAGGTACGGGCAGGGAGGGGCAGCTACGCACCCCTGTATTATAATAATGACCCCATGCAATCCTCAAAGGACCAAGCCGCGACTCGTGAATTCCTCCTCATTAATTATGATCATGTGGGCATTGTTCAAATTTGTTACTAGGTGCTAACTATATAGTTTTTAAGTTACTAATACTTAATATGAGCCATTATGTCATTTGCCTTAAACTCATTCTTTTAATTAATTTATTAGCGACCCATCCCACACGGGTGCAATATTACGCATGTTAAATACATATGGACCTTCCCCTTGAATCACTCTATCTATTTAAAAAACCAGCATCAAAATCCGTTGCATAGTTTTAATGATCTAAGCATATCTGGGGACAGACAGCGGGAAGCGACTTTATTTTATACTATGTAATGATAATTATTACAATACTAATTAATGATATGTATGTTTCAGTCTGTGCCTAACCAAATTGGACATCTTGGACACATTGAAAGAGATCAAAATCGGTATCGCATACAAATTGCATGGGAAGAGAATTGATTACTTCCCATCTTCGATGAAGGAGCTCAGTGAAGTGGAGGTAGGGAGTTTTTGGTTTAAAATTACCATATGCGCTACTTCCACTGTAAAAGTCATCTCAGATGCCTCTAGGTGACTTGAATAAAATCTAATACCAGTTAGCTATTAACACACTCTTAAAGAAGAAGGAATTTATTTTTGGTGTGGAACATTTTGAGAATGAAACATTCAAGCCAGGAGATGTTGAATGGACCCGACAACGTCATTATTATTGCCAATCATCATCTTGCCACACTTTGGTGGGTTGCACCGTCAACTTGACGCTTTTAACGTGCGCAGAAAAACGAAAAAATACGCATTTTGGTTTACGTCAGCGGCGCGCTGGCTAAAATTAACGTTAAATTTGACTGTGCGTGAGTTGTACAGTCAAACGTAATCACTCCTGACTCAAATGTTTATTTTGACATAATGACCGTTAGACTCATTGCTCCGTCGACGAATAACGCAGAAATTGTAAGTTTCGACGTACAGCCAACAGCACATCAAGTTACCCTGCATGAACCTCTATGTCGCGGTAATAGCGGCGAGTTAGCGATGAATTATGATAGAGCTGACCGCGCAGGTGGAGTACGTGTCGATGCCGGGCTGGCGCAGCAGCGCGGCGGCGGCGCGCAGCATGGACCAGCTGCCCGAGGCCGCGCGACACTACATCAAGACGATAGAGGACTTCCTCTACATACCTAGTAATATATACTATTCTTTATTTTGTTTGACACTAGCCAGCTGCTTCGCCCGCGTAAATTTCCCACGGGAACAGTTATTTTTCCGGGATGAAAGGTACCCCATGGCCGTTTCCATATTTCAAACTACATGTATGCAAAATTTAAAATAGATTGGTTTATAAAGCGTGAAGAGGTATAAAACAAACTTACTTTTGCAGTTATAATATTAATTAGAATAATAGCGGCCCCTCCCAGCGTCACTCGGTTAAAAACATAATCCTATTAATATTATAAATGCGAAAGTTTGCGAGGATGTATGTGTGTATGTTTGTTTGTTTTTCACGCAAAATCTACTGGACCGATTGTTTTGAAATTTGGTAAACAGATAGAATATTAAATGGAATAAGACATAAGGTACTTTTTTCAATTTGACGGCTGAAATGTCTGAAAGAGAAGTAATCTTATGCTTTAAACTGGAACTACCATGAAACACACACAGCACGTCATTGCGACCAAGCGTTCTGTCTTTCTTGTGGACTTTGCAACCCTTTGCTCTGTCTGTTAGAGTGAAGCTTGTATCGAACTTGGCGTATAATTTGAAGTGGAAGTTTAGATGGTATTACTTGTGCGTTTAGGTGGTATCTTTCATTTAGTCGTTATATCAAAATATAGCGTTAAATAATCGTTATATTATTTTTATTTTTTCAGTTAAATACATCGGTGTAGGTCCAGGGCGAGAGTGTATCATCTTTGCAGATTAACACAAGCGATTACTTAATTTTTTATGCTAGCGACATTGAACTAATTATATTACCACACATTGTATAAAAAAATCGGTCCACAATTGACGGAGAAATCGGTGAACATAAATATACATAGAACATAAATTCTCCGCCTTTTTCTGAAGTCGGTTGAAGAGATCATTTGTGTAAACCCACTCTCACCCACTAACCCGAGTCGCTTAAATAGTTACCTATCAATCTCACATTGAAAAATCGGCTATCATATGCTTTGTGTGGTAATATATTGTAAAACATACTTTGTATTGAAGGCATGTACTGAATTGGGAAACCACTGTCGTTTTATTGCTATGAGGAAAAATATATAATGTATATTCATACATATATTTTCCTTCTTATACTCTGAAAACGAATTACTTGATTTTGAGCTTGTTTGGTAAGATACGTCTTTTAGTAAAAATTATATAAAACAAAATAATTTTACATGTACACATTTTTATCTGTATTCTGATAGCATTGTGATGTTACTCAGTACCTGCCTTTAAAAATTATTGGTGTCTACAATATTTCCAAATAAAATCGGAACACCAAGCATTAGTGTATAAACCAAATATTTTTGAAGATAATATTCAACAGTATTTAATAATATGCATGAGAATGATTGTCAACTGAAATATTAGAACTAAAGCCCCGTTCGCACGAAGGTTTTTATTACGTCGCGTCTGGGTGAATTCGAGCGCTTTGACCTCCGTCATTTTCCTCACCTTTCAAAGTTTAACAAAGATATATCAATTCTGCTACCCGAATTTATAAATAAATAATCTGTGTAGTAGGTGTGTTTGATTTTTGAACGATTCATTATTTGAAGTAAGACAATGACGGTGGCGAAATGCTCGTAGATTCATCCTAACGCGACTTAATAATTATGGTAGTGCGAACAGAGCCCAAATACTAGTATAGTATCATTTTAAAATGTATTCGTGTTAAAGGCACAGATCTTGTCAAAATACGTGTTACGTGTCTATAACAATATTAGTAGTTAAAATGTTGATAAAGTTGGACGTTTATTCTTTATGGAATGTTACAATTTTCTTTACAATATGGGAAAGTACTAACCGATGATAAAATTCTCATTATTTAAAAAATCTGCGTCAAACTTAATTTATGCTGTTGACAGACAACGTTAAAAAAATCATAGCCAAGCAACTTTGCCAGTAATTTGGCCTCTTGCAATATAGTCGACAGTGCATCAAGCTATCCAAAAACATTGCAAAATCGCCGTAATTGCCTTGCAGAGTTATATGGGGGGTAAGTTGACGTACAGTCAACAGCACATCAAGTTACACCCAGAATAAACTTCTATGCAAACTCACCGCTAGTTTGCAATGAACATAGGTAGGTTGATGTGTTGTTGACTGTACATTTAGGTTTTGGTTTGTTAATTTTGACAAGTTTCTATTATAACGGTTGAGTTAAGGATTGTAGGCAAATTGTGAGCGTAAAACAATTGTATAAAGTAGTAAAGTTTATAATGTTGAATGTGGTTTAAAAAATTCTGTTTGGTTCTACTAGATTTTTTTGTACCCGTGATCAAATCTTTGGTTACCGTATGTGAAAACTGCTGAAGCCAAAATACGTAGCACTGAATTAAAACAAATAAACATAATATGTGCAAGAAATGGCAGTAGTATATATGTTTTTGTAAATGTCTATCGTCATCAAAAGCTCACAACTTTCACTTTCCCGTGGGTATTTCGGGATGTTTCTTAATCCCCAAGGAACTTAGGTACCGAATATCAACTTCCCACGCCAAGTTTCTACTTCTGTCAGTCAGCTACGAAAGAATTTCATATATATCATATAACTAATAATGGAGATTATTAAGGTCAATTATCTACTACGTTTTTTATGTATAGCAGTTTTCATCGATTTCACAGAATGTCTTTGAAAAAGCCGTGTTCATTCGTTAGTGGAAACAATTGCCGCCAGCAATAATGTTACTAATTTCAGTGTTGATAGCATTATTATATAGTTTTATTATAAAATAATCCAAGTATTATGTTGGTTTCGATTTAGCAGGATTATAATATAGCAATATTATAAAAGCTAAAATTGAGAAATGAATTATGCATTTTTGGAGAAAGTTATAGTGGGGTAATTTTTACTGTTTTTTTTTGTTATTGCGTGTTTTTAATCTGGTGCTCCCAGTGTCAATTTCGATTTATTTTTAACACCGACATTGGTATTTTTATATTCTCGAAGGCTATAAAATAATTATAATTATGTTGTCATCATTTAACATTGCACAAAATAGTGATTACACTATAAAGAATAAAGACATTTTAGTAATACAATTTGTTTGAATCGTTTTAGCACTAACTTTACACTTTTTCTTAATTTTCTAAATGCTGTCATGCGACAAAATGGGTTTACATTTTTTTTGTAACTTTACTAATTTTTAATAGGTTTAGGCGAAAGTCTCATTCCAAAGATCTTTTGAAAATCTTTTAGTACTTACAATTTTAGTGATCATTTTCGCTTGACTTTCTGTGAGGTGTGTTTATGTGATATCTATGTTATATTAATGTAAATATTTCATTACAGTTATATGCCAATAAAATGGTTTATTCTTTTATTTGTGTATTTTATTTGTAATACCTACTCGTACTTTAAGGAACTCCACAATGTAACAAGATGAAGATACTTCAGATTATATCTAAAAATAAAATTCTTTTCACATTATAATTATATATTTTTTTTATACATTCAGTCGTAAGATAACTACAAGTATACATTTGATATTTTCTTATCTAATACATCATGTCTATGCTAAGAAACAGAACGAAAATAGTTTTGGTCTTGGATTTGAGTTTTGAGGAGCAGAAATCTAAGAGGATTTCTGGAATAAGCTATCCAGAGATCCCCAGTTGAAACAAAATCGACAAAACCCCTGCAGTGAGCGTTTAAGGGGATTTGAGGGAAAAGCCGGTATTGGGTGAGTTGTTGGAGGACACTAGTGGGGTGAAAATGTGATGCTATTTAATTATAGACATCTACACTCTTCATATACATTAACGAATACTTATTAAATCTATTCTAATAAAATTATACACATATTGTCTCATTCAATGTTAAAATATAAAACAGGGAATGTTTAATTTCGTTAGTAAGGTAAAACTACACACTTCTTTGTAATCTAGGTGGTAGGTACTTACTACTCTGTATGGATCTTTACGCCGCACGTAATAGAGGTGAATTCGACATGAATTTGGGTTAATTGATTGGCTGACTACAAAAGCTATATCGTAAGACTTTGAATGAAAAATAATGTCCCACATGTACCTAAATAATGTGTATTTAGTAAATATCGGTAAACTATCTTATTTTTGTTACAATAAACAACGTCATGTGACACTTCTTAGTAAACATTTTAATTTTAACATGAATAATAATATACTAGTAATTAAGAGACTATGGTCAACCCTTTACATATTCTTATATACTATATTCTGAGCCGCAAGAGGTAACAAATTTAAGGAATAAATTTATCTATTAATTTAGGCATGATATAGAATTTGAAAGACAAATTAGGGTAGGGTTGCACTATTTCGATAATAAAAATCGGGACAACGTGTTTGACGGTAAAAAGGGCCCTTCTGGCATGCTAGGAGCACCAATAGTTTAAGACAGCAAAAAGTGCTTGTCAAAGTAAAATATTCAACAAAATAGAACAAATTAATAGGCCACCAGGACGCAAGCCAATATTACGGGAATCGGGACGGGTGGCAACCCTGTATTTAGGGCATTGTCTGTTTTTACGTGTGGCTCAGAAACGGACTATAATTTGAACATTCCAAAGTCTAATCCCTGCCGTTAGGCGATAAGTTTCTTTCTCGCTTACTCTTGACGCTGGCACGATGCCTGTCCCTTTTCCTGCTGGACGACGAGCAAGATGACGAAGGACTCGAGTCTGGTGGTGACCCGGTCTCCTCTCCTAGACCCATGTGCGCAGATTCAGGTGTGGTAGGTTCTAGAACGCTGTTCCGTAGCGCTCGCCGTTGTTCTTCAGTGTGTTGCGGACAGCGTGTTGACCTAGAATAATACATGTTTATTTCAAACTAGCCGCCCGTCCCGGCTTCGCTCGGGTAAAAACATAATAAACTATACACCTAAACCTCTATCAGGAATCACACTATCCATTGTCGAAAATAGAATGAAAATCCGTGCAGTAGTTTATGAGTTTATCGCGAACAGACAGACAGACGCAGCAGGGGACTTTGTTTTATAATATGTAAGGATTAGCTGTTTACCGCGTCTCCGCTCTTGGCAGTAAGAATCATGTATTTTCTTTTAAATAAACGTTCCAACGCAAAGCACTTTAGTCCTCCTGAAATTCCTACGAAAATCGGGTGGAATTAATCTATCCAAATTTATAAATAAAGTAGGTAATATGTTTCACAACAAATACATAGTTATATATTTTGATTTGATTTGACTTCCTTTCTAAAACTCGTCCGATCTTCTATTTAATATTCATTGCACGAAAGTACAAGTATAAAAGTAGCGTGTGGTTCCGCCCTAGAATACGAACGAATATGGTTGACTCAGGCCGACAGTTACGGCGGTTTCGGCTTCACAGCCCCGAACGCAACGGGGAACATGCGGAGATGAGAGGTACAAGTAATATGGCCTCGAAGTTAAATTCAATCCACGGGATATATAATTATACGTGACAGCTTATACATAATTAGCGTGAGAAATTGAATGGCCAAAGAACCGGTTAGTTACGGTTATCGTGGACATGGCATGTAATGTCTCCACACTATCATTGAACTCAAGACAGATGACAATGCGAATGAATGCACATTGAGTAGTTTGTATGTGAGCTTCTTTTTACCGCAACGAAAAACCAGCAATGTACGCCGAAATAGCCAAAGTTTGGCAAATCGTTCGCCGAAAGCGTGGTATCGGCATAAAAAAACAAAGTTGCAGTTAAATCACGTTTACTTTGACACGATTCTTTAACTTGGTCACACAATTGACGATTTAAAAACATTGATTATTATTACAAGCTCTTATTTACTTTTACCTGTCCCGATGTTTGCTGTCTGTCTGTAATCAAATCTTGCAAGTTAGATTAGAGTGCTTAAGTTTCCATAATAATAAATTAATTACCTCAGTTTGCCTATATAAATAATATGTTTTTGTTATGTACTACTTTTCAAATAAAATCATGTAACAGTCGTTCATGGGTCAATCAACTTTTTAAATACCCATGAAATTACATACTTATAAAAACAACATTGTTTATATGTCTTAGATATATTTATTACTGAATTAGACTTTTGTCATATGTATAAAGCACCATGTTCCAGAATTCAGATAATACATTTCAACAAAATCAGTATATCAACAAAAGCTCGCCATTTTTGTTAACATTTAAAATATTGAAATTTGAGACTTTTCAATCGTAACACAATGCTGGCTCCACGATTTGGCATACATTGCTCGTCTTTCATTGCGGTAAACAAAAGCACTCATACGGACTACGCAATGTTCATGCATTCGCGTCGGCATCTCTCTAAGTTTGTCGTTAGTGTGGAACAGACATTTAAAAGTTGATTGGCCCTCATACCTAACACTTTAACGGCGAGTTGTATTCGAGACAGACAGACAGAATGTCTAGTAAGTGGATGGACTGTTAATGGTGTGTGAGTGGTTAGAATTTCTCAACTAAATTTTAACTATTATAATTATACTCTTTTAGTAAAATAAAAAAATATTTATATTTGTTTCTAGTGTTATTACACTTTCGAGCTTTGGACGTTTAAATACAGGTTAACATTAACTAAACTTATTACTGACCTTTTTTTATTTTATGTAGCGTACGTTTCAACGACCTTGCAGTCGCGGTGGTCGCAGACTTCTACATTAAATTAAAACAGGTTCGTGCTAAGCCCCTTAAATATATACGTGTAGTTATATAATTTGTTTACTTTTAAATTGAATTTATAAACATCTGTGTTTTATTAAGTGTTAGTGTGTCATTTTAATTAGAGAAATTATGTCTCGTCTACGATTAAATTTGAAGTTAATAACATTGACGGTTGTATTGGATTTGACGTTGGGAAATAGCGTCGATGACTGCACTACACGAAGTAACCTTCACCGGCCAACCACATCGGCGGCGCAACGAAAGGACGTGAGTATATGAATAATTATTTAGCTATACTATAATATAAACTAGCTGCGCGCCGGGGCTTCGCCTCCGTGGGAAATTTGGGATAAAATGTACCCTATGTGTTATTCCAGGTTATTTTCTACCCGTGTACCAAATTTCATAAAAATCGGTCCAGTAGATAATGCGTGAAGAGGTAACAAACAAACTTACTTTCGCATTTATAATATAAGTTGGAATTGGGATAAGGCCTATGGCCGATTTTGATGAAACTTGGATTGAATATAAACTTGACTAATAAATTTTGTTCAGTAGTTTGTGTGTTTATTTCTACGTTAAAAACAAAAATTTGTTAAATTTTCAAAAATACACAAACATTCCGTCTTTATTTTTAGCATTAGAATAGATAAGAAAATGTATGGAAACATTGTTATTTAATTATAGTTTAAATGCTTTTCATGAAGACATGGGAAAATCTAATCCTAACTAATATTATAAATGCGAAAGTAAGTTTGCTTGTTTGTTACACCTCTATCTACTGAACCAATCTTCTTAAAATTTTGCATACATATAGTTTGAAGTATGGAGAAGGACATAAAGTACCTTTCATCCCGAAAAACTAACTGTTCCCGTGGAAAAGTTAGGCGGGCGAAGCCGAGGGCAAAAGCTAGTACAAAATTAAAATGCCATGTTGTTGTCTAAAGTAGTAACAATTGTTAAGTTCTGTAGTACACACTTACCCCGTCATGAATAAAAAAGATAAAGTAGGTACATGTGATAGTGACAAAACATACTTAAAGTATGTTTTGTCACTATCACACTTTATAATATTTGACATGACAGAAAGTGACATAGCATACTTTAGTACAATATGCTTTACTTTTTTATAAATAACAAAGTAAGGCTGCACTTCGGCTAAACATCAATCTAAAATGAAGTTTAGTCGTAAGAATCATCATAATCATAACCTGAAATTATTGTTTAGCATATTAGATTTAATTGTTATCTTCATTTCATTAAAAATGACCCATGTTTGATTCAGTTTTGATCCATCAAAATGTGTTGCTGTCATCCCTTCAGCGGGAGACAGGGAGTGGCTGCAATATGAAGAAAAAAATAAATGATCTTACCTGGTACATAATTTCTTAGTATGTTCAGACACTACTCCGCAGATCTGTAACAGTAGATTCTTCTTTTCATTAGCACTCATGGTTTCATAGGTGGCGCCACCATCGTTAGAGTCGGCATTTTGGTTGCCATTGTTGTTCCTGTTATTGCCACTGCAAAAAAAATTGTCAAGTGTGTGTTTCCATTTGAAGTGGCAACATTTCGGCTAAAATAAAGCCGAAATGTTGTCACTTCAAATGGAGAAACACATCTTAACTTTTTTATATGTGAAGATGTATAGTAAATTTCGAAAAATTAATGTCTAAGGATTCTTTTTCAGTAATTAATTACTTAGGTAGTCATAATCCCAAAAGATTTTCAGAGCTTAAGGAGCTGTGAGCCTATAGTTATATAGTGTAAATAATTCAGAACTAAACATGTAAACTTTTTTTCTTGAACCTGAACAAAGAACATGTGAGGATGAAAGAGAAAGAAACTACATACTTGTGTAGCTTATTGGGTTTTCTGTTGTTATTCCTGATTCTCCTTTTGCGTCGCTCGTTTTGTATAGAGCCTCCGGCCCAATCCGCATCATCTTCATCATCACTCAGTAGACCAGCATATGAGGTGGGCTCCCGACTGTTGGAAGCAATGCGACGTGATGCAATCCTGGAGCTGTTACGACCCATTCCTGTGGACAAACTTAAATCCTTTATTTTTCTATAAACATGGTTTATAATTTGATGTCACATTCAAATTCACGTATCACGAATTTAACCAGACTTGGCATGAAAAACCATTAATTTCCTGACTTTCATTATCAATTGCCGATTTATATTGTCCCCTTTCAAAGAATCTAAACATAATGCATAAGCAATTATTACCCAGTAGCCAGTTTTAGCCCAACTCTTTTTAGCCCACTCTTTATTGACTAAAAATTACATGGTACAGAAAACTAGAATGTTAGCATTAGCATTTTTCTTGAAATGGATAAGGAAATAGACAACACATTCCACTAAATAAACATGGAGATAGTAAACAATTATATTTGCCATTATTTGGTATCAGTACAATCTGTCTTATAAAGATGAGAAATGAAAAGACATAACTTGTCTTTTTTCTGTAATACTCACAAATACTCTGTACACCATCATATCCTTCCTCATGTACACATCTGGAGAAAAGAGGCTAGCACTAAGGTTGCTAATTTAATGTGCTTACTCACCCATACATTTCTCCAAATGTGGGGCGAACCTAGTGGCTGAAACCGGTCGGTCGCAGTTAGGACAAGAGCAGTTACTATCCGCCGTCTTCTTTAGTACGGAAAATCCAAACACATCACATTCTGGGGAATTAACGATCTTATAAACATCATCATCCTCTTTCTCCCCTTCAATCAAATCCGTCAAACCAGTCTTCAGTCCGTGATGAAACTCAAACAGGACTCCCATGGTGACATCCTCAAGGACTTGGTCGAAAATAAAAGCGGACGCCTCCTCAGCACTACTCTCACTTTGCATTATCTCAAAGAACTTGTGGTTGAGATCGTTCATGCTTAGCTCGCTGGATATAGTATTCATTATGGATTGAAAAGAAACACTTGCCGAATCAAATAATGAGTTTACAGGAAATAAAGACCATAGCGATTCAATCGCGTCGGTTGGAAAATACATTAAAATAGAGGATTAGGTGCAATATGCAACTGATATTGCAATTGGAACTAGGTACCTAAGTAATTTTTGTACAACTGCAATGCTTTGCAATTAATCGATGGATGCAATAAAAAACATCTGACTTTGACATTTGAAGAATGAACTTAAATTTATACACAGATTATATTCAACGGTATAGGTACCTAAACTGTCACACTGATATTTTATTTTTATTTTACCTCAATTTTTTTAATTATATTTGTAGGTATTTTGGAAGGTTTACAACGAAATACTCTTCAATGTAATGTTTTTATATCTGTGGAAATACTCGACAAACAATAAACTTAAATTGTAAGGTCCTGCACTATTTTGATTAACAAAGGAGACGAAAAGTTCTCGAAAGAGATTCACTCACTTTGTCTTTGTGTGTCAGTCCTTTCTCTCAATGTTGCCAAGCTGAACATATTTTATAATTAGTAAGTAGTAGAAATCATTTTCAATGAATAAATAGTACTTTGTTTTTTTTATTATTTATGTACCATTTTCAAGACATGTTCATTACTCATGCTAGTAAGTCATTTTATGTGCTATCAGCCATCATGAATTAATGATAATGTGTTATCATGGAGATTATATACATGGAAATAGTATTTGTTTGCATTGCAATTCAATATAGTACACTAACATCGGTAAATAAAACAAACCAATGAACAAACAGCAGTATGCATTGAATTGAGTCAAACAGCAACAGCAAAGAGCTTGCTTAAAAATACATGTATGTATGCATGTGTATGTATATAGTTAAGTACTTATGTCTGTTTGTTTATATGTATGTAAGTATAGTATGCATGTTTGTAATGCGGTAACTTTCGAGCCATTGGTTTGATTTTGATGAAATTTAAAAGGATTATAGGCACATACCTTTTAAATTTCGATAGAATTGTCTGTCTGAACTGCCAATAGGATTTTTAAGTTCGTGGGATCAACAAAATCGGTTAATTTTGAAAATGTGTTCTCGAGGTCTAAATTCGCGGTGAACAACTAGTTAAGTAGAATTATACATATTATTTATATTATCTGTCTTCAGGTGAAATTCAATGTTCACGGGTTGGTACCGTCAGTATTCACGGCCTTCCATGACGATTACTCCATCAACTATGACGTCATTCCAGCTTACGCCAAGCATTTGGCTCATTCTAATTTCTCAGGAATTTTGGGTAAGTATCAGGATGTTTTGATTGCACTATAGGGTACTCCAATGCTTGTGGCGCTCGTCGATTACGAAAGTTTAGGTACCTATCTAATCTATGTTAGGTACCTACTAAATGTACTTTCGACCTCGACTACTAAGTACTTGACTTTACTTTTACTACTATTTTACTTGACGACCTCGGTGGCGCAGTGGTGAAGTGCTTGTCTCTGAACCGAGAGGTCCCGGGTTCGATCCCCGGTCGGGTCATGATGGAAAACGATTTTTTTCTGATTGGCACGGTCTTGGATGTTTATCTATATATGTTATAAAATATAGTATCGTTGAGTTAGTATCCCATAACACAAGTCTAGAACTTACTTTGGGGCTAGCTCAATCTGTGCAATTTGTCCTAATATATATATTTACGTAGGTACTTGCATGTAGGCACAGGAGTAGGGAATCTACTCCTGATATGTAATAGATAGTAGTAGGTACATCAGTAGATAACTATTATAAATAAGATAAGATATATAATTAATTGGATTTGTAAGGAGTTATATTTAAAATTAATTAAGTACGCTATTGCATTGGATATGATATGATTATGATAGTGTAAGAATTCTCTTATTAAGCTATTATGGATCGGATAGAAACAAACAAAAAAAAAAACAAACCACTTTATTTCAGCGTGGTTTTCTTTTGAGGGGTTGTGGTGTAGTAGTTAATATGCCAGTCTGTGAATCGAAAGGTCCCAGGTTCAAATTGGCCGTGCCAGGCAAGTTTTTAAACCGGCCAATATGACTTACGTACTTAGTAGTTTTCATAGGCCACCACTTCTTATACACTGGTTGACTATTTCGTGAACTATTGTGTATGCGTCTACTTGCCACTAGATGGTGGCAGATGTTCGTAAAAGTCGTGTCGGATGCCTTTAGGCGACTTGAATAAAATCTGACACTAGAGTTAGTAATAAATATAACAAAGATGTTGTTATGTTTCGGCCGTATAAGTAAAAAGCTCTTCCTATTTTGACACCTAACCTCATTTCCAGTGGGCGGCACTACAGGCCAGCACATGGCGCTGTCACTAGAAGACCGGAAGAACCTGATTGATGCGTGGGTCAAGGTGGCGAAGGTGGAGGGCTTGCGGACCTTTGTGCAAGTTGGGGGAGCTGCCTATCCAGACGTCATGGAATTGGTAGGAAAATTTCAAAACCAAAAAAATTAAAAAAACAAAAAAGAAACATCCTATCCTTTTTTTCTAGCGGTTGAAGTACCACTTCTGGACAAAAGCCTCCCCTAATTTCAAGCATTCCTGTCTTTACTATTTTCCGATTATCTTATCCTAGACCCTCCTCTATTCCGGTATCCACCAATCAATCAATCATTCATAGAATTAACATTGACCACAGTACAGATTAATGATTTTAAAGTAAGATAATAAAACTGATTGTTGAAATTTGAAAAATAACAATGACGCGCGGCCGCAGTGGTCGAAACGCTCGTAGCTCCACCCAGATAGCGACGTAGTATCTTTAGAAACTTGAAAAAAATAAGTGGAAAATTGTTATCCACCTTTCGACATTGCGGCCAATTTTTGTATTCTTTTGACCTTAAGCATGGTGCCAAGGCATTTCATTATGAATGAATGTCAAGTTTTAGCTCATTGACTGAATGATTCCAGGCGAAATACAGTGAAGAATCTGGCGCTGACGCCATCCTCACGCTGCCTGATCTCTACTTCCGGCCGAAGACCATAGACGAGCTAGTTTGTTATGTTCAGGATGTCTCCAATGCAGCTCCTAAAACGCCCATCCTCTACTATCACACGCCAAACGCGACCAACGTTAAATGTGAGTATGATTGTGTTTGGGTTTCTCAGTATGGGTAGTTTTCCTCTAAGTATCACAATTTCAGTCCCTTCAAAAGAACTACTAACACTTTTTTGCCAGTTCCCTCAAGAACATAGGAGTACGCAGTCAATACTATAGATTGTTGCGTGTGCCCGAGAATAGGACCCATATGTCGTACGAGGCGACTAAGGGACGCATTGCCTAAGACAGACGCATTATAAGCAGCTGATAGACAATAAGCATTCCCAAGGAGAGTTGACGCCAGGCAGGAGGCTGGTTGTAAAGCATTTTCAACTCTTGAGGTTACTTTTTACTAATTGGGAAGATGCGGAGATGAGGAAAAGAGACTCACATCATTTGAACTCATAGTCAAATAAAGCACAAAAGTCTACTAAATTTATATAAACGTTGAAAAACAATTTTGTCTCGGAATCTGCAGTGGACATGCCAGCTTTCGTAGCGGCAGCCTCAGCGCGCATCCCTAACTTCAAAGGCATCAAGTCCACGTCCCCAGACCTGGAGGAAGAGGTCCAACTGCGCAAGATCCTACGCGAAGACCAGGAGTTCTTCCGCGGTGGTCACGCTGTGAGTTATCCCAGACGCATTTTTGCCATCTTTAGAGGCAAAAGGGCATAGCTTTATTTACTGGCTAGATGTTGCCCGGGGCTTCGCTCCCGTGGGAATTTTGAGATAAAATTTAGCCTGTAGCAATCTTGAATAATATACCTTTTTTGTGGTGAAAATCGGTTCGGTAGTTTTAGAGATTAACAAACAAACTCACAAACGCTTATAGCTCTTTATAATAATAGTATAGATTGATATTTTTCACAGTTGATAGCCAGCTCACTGTCACTCGGTGGTCGTTCATTCATGACTCCAGCCATCACTCTGTTCCCGCGCATTTCCCAAGACCTGTACCATGCTGGACTCAACAATGAAGTCGAGACAGCTCGTGAATTGCAGAAGTTACTCAATATGGCTGTGGAGGCCCATCTTACTGAAGGTGAGAAGAATTTGAAAAGTTGTTAGTTTCAAAGCACCTATCGCTAAACCTTTAATATGCTGGACGTAAATGTCATAATTACACGTACACCTTTCGGGACACGGTATACCAAACGAGTCAGTCTATCGTCTGAATGCAGTTGCTCTATGGGCACGCCAGGAACGTTAATATGAGTATAACGTTTTTGGTCGAAGTTGTCTCTTTTAACGTGTTAAAATATGGTTACGATTTACTATTTCAATGAACCAGGCATAAACGCATCTTGACATTTTTGACCTTGATGCTTTTTTTTGCTTCTTCAGGTGCAATCCTCGACTTAAGCACAATAAACATTTATGATATTTTTCCAGGTCCATTCAACCCCACAGTAAGGGCAGGTTTGGAGATAATGACAGGTCTGAAGATGGGTCCGCCGGCACGCCCCCTAAGGCCCATATCAGCCGATGCGAAGAGAAGAATCCACGATAGGCTTATATTTTTAAAACTTACCAAATAATAAAACATTCTTAATTATTATCCAGGAAGGTGAAACCAAGTGTTCAGATTCTTACATTTGTCAGTCAATTCCGAATTGTTGTAAGTGAAAGATAAATAAAAATAAGCAACTGCATTGAACGTCACTTATTTTAGTTTTATCCATAAACCCAAAAAAATAATAATTTAAAACTAAAGATAAATGTCTCTTGTACACAGGGTTGAGTGCGCTTCCAAGTTATGCCCATCATATAATGGGTATTGCGCACAATTTATTTCCTAGGAGAGCTTGCTAATCCAATCCTGTCTTACATTTACAAGTGACAATCTAGTATCTGCTGCGCCTGCGCGGATATTGTTACGAAGGTAGTCTCCGTTCCCTCTCTGACCAGGGAGCATGGTAGAATATTGACAAGTGATGACGACTATACGACATAGTATCTACTTACCTACTCATTTCCGACGAAATGCCAACGTGATGCAAATATAAAATATGCTCAGTATTTATAAAAATACTAGCTGCACCCCGGGGCTTCGTCCCCGTGGGAATTTGGGGATAAAAAAGTACTTACCCTACGTGTTATTCCAGGTTATATTTCACGTACACGGGTGTGTGTGTAGGTATCAAATATCATAACAATCGGTCCAGTAGATTTTGTGTGAAAGAGTAACAAACATACATACACACATCCTCACAAATTTTAGCATTTATAATAATAGGTAGGGTAGGATTTCAATGAAGAATCTTCTAATATTTTGTGAAAAATCGCATCATAATCCGTTGCGTGTTTAGCTGCGTGGATATCAGAGACTAGACAGGCCTTGGATTTCCACGGCATATGTAGCAGGTACGCTAACATACGTCGTAGTAGGTACAGAAGACCCAAGCTATTGATCTGCTCTCTTCTAAGTGATGTAATAACTTTGTAGTTTTATTTTCCTTATTTATAAAAGGAAAATAACAAGTATCTAGTTGCTATCCCAATTGCTATAATCAATTGATACGATATCTTTTGTTGACAATTTATTTAAACGACAGTCTCCACTTGGCATGCTGGTGGCGCGATCGTGTCAACAATCAATTTCGAGGTTGATCGGCAAAATGGTAACTAAATAATATTTAGTAATGACAAAAAAGTGCTTATATCTGATGAACTATCTACTAAACAGTGTAAATTTATAACATGAATACAGAATATTCACGTTAAAAATTAGAATTTGTTGTTTGTTTTCTATTTATAACCTGTGACTGTGGACGATCCTCACATGTTTCAAGGCCAGGGCCATTGGGTGATTCGAAATTGTGTTTTTAAAATTGCCTTATTAAAATGATGTTAACATTGTGATGTTATGAGGCCTAAACTATATAACTAAACGTAATACATCGTAGGAATATTGGTATAATAATGTCATAGGTATTATATTACACAAAATAAAACATTGGGACGCACTTACGTCATCAACGAGGGATTTGGCGGGAAAGAGGAAAAACAACAATGGCCGCCGTGTTTTGAACTTGGCATTATCAATGGTCCATTGGCAGAACTAATCTAACTAAATCTGTGGGCAGAACATATTTGTTGTGATCTTTATGTTGCATATCTAAATATAATATATATACCTACATAATAAGAGTATTTATTTTCACGAAAAATGCTTCAAATGATCTCCAATCGAGGTAGAATCCAATAGAAAAATCTTTACAAGTTACTCGTAGTAGTAAAAAATAGCGTAAACTATCGAGGTTCAAATGCGATCCAGCTGAAGCATTTTTCTTGAATTTTTCCTGAAGATCTAGCTCTGTTTCTGTATTTACCAAAATCAACGTCAAAATGTTCCGCGAACGCATCGATCGATCGAACTTTTTCGTTTAATAACAACTTTTAACCATCGAAAAAATTTTATGAAGTGAACTTCGATTACGTGCGATTCGGGCCTAGAAAAAAGTCGTTAATGAAATGGAAAGAAGCCAATTCATGTTAGAAATATTACCTATTCTTTAAGCGACTTCAAAGAAAGGAGGATGTTCTCATTTCGTCGCGAACTTGAATATAAGTAAGCTACTTTCAGGTATCGTTCAACTTCCAAGGGCTGATGCCCGCGATGTTCACAGCCCTCAACGACGATTACTCCGTCAACTACGACATCATACCTTCTTACGCTAAGTTCATGGCTGATTCTGGCATGAAATCAATTTTGGGTGAGTCTTCAGTTATTAACGGAGAGTTTTTGTAGACAGAGTTCAAACTCTGTCTACATTTGTTCAAATTTCTACCATCATCAGACTAGCGATGGGGTGAAAGAGTGCGACATAAACGCGTGAGTCACGACTACAAGAAGAAATCACAAGTTGTCTATGGCCCGGAAAGAGTTTTAATCCAATAGTTAATGTACACAGAGATAAAAAAAACAGACAGTAAAAATAGGAAAATAAGTCAAAATTAGTTGGTTATTTGAGAGAGGAGAGAGGAGAGTTGAAAAGAAAGATAGGTATCAAATCGTGTAACAGTAATATAATAACAATCTTTCCGTTTCCAGTTGGAGGAACAACGGGAGAACACGTGTGCTTCTCAGTGGAGACGAGGAAGAAGTTGATTTCCGAGTGGGTGAAGGTAGCCAAGCCGCTGGGCTTGCACGTCCAGGTCCATGTTGGGGGCACCGCTTTCCCTAATGTCATTGAATTGGTAATAAACGTCCACTTTTTACTTCACGTCACTTTTATTTGGTTCATGTACCTACTTAACCCTCTCTAAAACAGCAAACAACAAACTAAACCTTTTTCCAGGCTAAACACGCAGAGAAAGTCGGGGCTGATTCCATCATCACACTACCGGAGTTGTACTTCAAGCCAGCGTCCGTGGACGACCTGGTCTTTTACTTGGAAAAGGTCGCCAAAGCTGCCCCCACACTGCCAGTTCTATTCTACCACAACCCCAAGAGGAGCAAGGTTGAAAGTAAGTGTCTAAACGAATAGATCTTAACATTTCCTTCCCTTCCATCATCGCACTACCAGAGTGATTTAAACCAGCGACTGTGGACCGTTTGGTCGTCATTATTTGTGACTTCGAAGGCTTGATAGAGAAAAAAATCATCTGTATGTTTGCCTTACGCCCAGAGCATGCGCTAGGTACAGCCGGGTGCATGTAGATCTGATCGCAATGTGGTAATAAGTTAGGGTTTGGTCACGGTTATATAGGCTATCTGCCCCTGACTGTACATGACTTTAAATAAAACTTACTCAAGCAAATTCATGTCAATCAGAATAGATAATGCGTGAAGAGGTAACAAAACAAACTTACTTTCCTATTTATAATATAAATAGGTATAGAATACAACGTACAACTCAAATGGTCAAACCGGTGGCGGCGTCGTGGGTCGGGTCGGGAGGTTCCCTCTATTGTGGTTGAGCTATATATATATATATATATATATATATATATATATATATATATTCCTTTCATCATTATCATAATACTTGATCACAATCATAATGTTTCAGTATACCTTTTGACCATGTACTTTATTGTGTACTTACATTGTTATATTACTGATAAAATATTATACATAAATTTATATTAAAAAAATGGTAAGCCCTTCTGGTCTGTTTGAATGAGTTTCTTTCGGCATTTCTTCTCAGCAGTGGCCGTTCCGAAATGTTAGTAGTTTGTAGCTTTGGTATATATCATTTAATTTTGAATATGACGTGAAAAAGTGCATGTGAAGGCCTAATTTCTGAATAAATTATTTGATTTGATTTGACGTCATTAATGTAGATAAGTTTCCACATTCCTACGATTCTGATGACTACACGTACATAGGTACACCGATAAACCAATGCCTACAAATTATATAATTATATCATTTCAGTGGACATGCCCAAATTTATCGAAGCCGCCACCGCACGCATCCCTAATTTCAAGGGCATCAAGTTCGCGGTCAATGACCTCAGCATCGCCAAGGAAGCCCTGAAAAAGCACAAGGAAGGACAAGTGATGTTTTTCGCCGGCGATACGGTAAACAAATCGCTAATTCAGGAACTAGAAGTAAAAAAGATCTCGAAATCGTTATATATTCGTATCTAGGTATAATTCATGGAATAGGCGTCTAAGGGCATAGTTTTGGCAACTGAAAAGCATTAATAGCATTCCTGAGTAGTGTTGATTACAGGCAAGTAAGTAAGTAGCCTGTTGTAAAATAACAGCCGAATTTTCAATATGTCAAGTTTATCTTTTACACTGACCCCAGGCTTCTAAGCACCAAATGATACCACAACGGGAACACACGGAGTTAAAAGAGATTATAATAGAATGGAATATTAATTATTCGTAAAACCACACACATAAAGATATAAGAATAATAACAATATAATAAAATTGTAATAGATTCAGGTAGACTATTGATAATAGAGATAATCCATGTTTAGCCCAAAGCTTCCACCACTTTTCTATTCACAGCTCGTAGCGCCCGCAGTCTTAATGGGCATCCGCTGCACAATGTGCACATCCTTTAGTCTGTTCCCGCGACTGGCCTTAGACATCGTCCAGGCCGCAGAGGCAGGAGACGTGAAGAAGGCTATGGCTTTGCAGGAAAAACTGACTCAGGCTGTTGAGGCCCATTTGGCTGAAGGTAAATATGTGATCACTTCTCATGTTCGTAAAATTTTATACTATTATTGGATTGGATGTATAATGTATGCCACTTAAAATTACATTTTTAGAAATAGAAACACGTATGTTTATTTGTAGCTTTTACATTTACACAGAAATGTTACATATGTTCAATGAAAAGTTATCTAGGACGCTACAAAAACATATCAGCTTAGCATGTGCCATGACGTGACGCTGATTTTCAGTGACACAAAGATGGCACTGCTAAGTATAAATTTTACAATTTTAAGCATAAAATGAAATTTCCGTTTATTAATTTCCTCCATGCCTTGTCTCATCATTCATCAAATTTCCTTAGTCGTTAAGCGTCAGAGCCCAGGGTCCGCTTTCCTACTTTCTCGTCACCACTTAGTGCGGTTGTCGGCATCCCTAGCTCTAACATATGTATGTTAGAGTCTATCATATGTATATCTAACATATGTATATGTATGTATGTAGGATATCGTCAAGGATGATGTCATCCTTGACGATACGAGTATCCTTGCTGATTTTTTTGTTTGCTGAAGAACGTAAAAAAAAATGTTCTATTCTATTGTAGTGACATCAATCATCATTGTTTCAGGTGATTGGGTGCCCGCGTTGAAGGCAGGCATGGAGCTAGCTACTGGTCTGAACATGGGCCCACCAGCCATCCCCAACAGGCCAGTGTCTCCTGAGGGTAAACAGAGGATATACACCAAACTCAAACAATTAGGACTTGTCAATTAAGTAGGCTCGTAAAGTATCTATCATGTTACGGGTTCAAACACATAAATCTGTGGGTTCAAATTATGTTATATGGCAATTACGTGGTGTGGCACATTCTAGCATAAATGTTTTTATTTACAATGTTTTTATAACAATAAAATGACATTGTGTTTACACAATTTTGATTTTTATTTATGTAATTTTCCTTTATTTCTTGAAGCTACCGAATTCTTCTTGTGCCATCTGAGTATCTATTACACATCTGATATTCCAGTTTTCATATAGGAACGAACACCTGATGCAGACCCATGATGGGCCAGCGAAACTATAGGAAATATAGAAATGACGCCTTAACAAAAGTTGTTCAGTCTGATGAGCATTTCCTGTTGATGCATAAAAATCGAAGATTTGGAACACCTGGACAAGAGTCATAATGGTCCAGCTAAACTATAGGAAATATAGATTTAAGTTGTATGAGCATCTTCTGTATAGGTATCGTTACGCTTTGTCTGTACAGTTCTGTTAAACTTCTCTAATAATTTTGACTCATTACCAAAAATTGCTCGGGCCACGCGAACGAAGTCGCGGGCATCAGCTAGTTGAAAATAAGAGGTGAGAGATAAATTTATCAATTGACTTTCACTAAGTAAAAAAATATCAACCAACAAACATAAGTCGTATTTGAGTAAATATGACCACGCAGACTGTATCTTTGTAGATAAGGACAGCTGTGATGAACCGAAAGCATTGAAATGAGCCAGTCCTCCACTGGTGCGAAGCCAGTTCGTTTGTGTTCGCTAGCAGAAACAAATAAAACCAATATAATGGTAAATATTCCTAAGTATTATTTGCAATAGCTGCTATGTTAAAGATTAATGCCTAAGTGTAAGTACAATAGTTAGTTTTAAAGAATGCCGAGGGTAAGTCAGTAATCCACTGAATTAAGCTAAAAACTTATCTACTTTGATAATTAGTTATTAAAAGTTTTTTTTTAATTTATCTAGCAGTCTATATTCAAACATTGAGCAATATTCAAACATGTTCAAAGATTAGTATGTAGTTGTAGTTATGTTGAATATATAGCTTTCAGGTATGTATAGGTAGAAAGTTACAAACTTTTTTCAAATAGAAATAAAATTTTGCTGTAATTTGAGATTTCTTGGTTTCATTATCAAACCAAGAAATTTCTCAAATTACAGCAAAATTGTACTTTTATTCGGTTGACAATTGCAGCGGAATAGACAAATTTATTCACCGCACTTTCAAAATAGGTATACATAACCACGCTTCGAAGAAGATTTGCATGCATTTTAGTCCAGAAATTTCGTTGTAAGCATCTGTCTGAACCAATATTATATTTCGGTGTCTGTAAATTTGCTTGTAGCTGGCTGAAACTTATACGCTGGATGTTATCAAATTTTAGTTACCAAGGTTCTGTAACGAAATTATGTTTACCAAATCCTCAATCAACATTTTATCTCCCAGGTGTCATTCACAGTTCAGGGGTTAGTGCCCCCTGTGTTCACAGCCTTCAACGACGACCACTCCGTCAACTACAACATTATCCCATCTTATGCCAAGTTCTTGGCTGATGCTGGTATTAAAGCAGTTTTGGGTAAGTCTCCTGTTATTGCTATCGGATCATTCGCAAAGATTTCTGCCAATCGAGATACAGATCTGTTCACCTCATATACCTCTTACTTCCCAAATCTTACATGTCATATAAAAAAGTGGTATAAGTGTTGACTACGGCCGAGATAGACAAATTTGATGTAAAAACGTAGAACGCAATTTTTACCTATCCCAGCTAAATTCTAAATTGGATAAGATATGGTAGCAGCAGTAACGGCTCACTATTTTCCCAATTACTTCCCAAAAAGTCGGGCGCAAACGCAACTTATTTATGGAACTTTTTGGGTAAAAATAGTTAATTTAAAAAAAATTGGGTAATATATAATAAAAGTAAGTTAATGCTACCTATGAGAGGAAGATTAATTAGTTTTAAAGTGTGATAACATAAATCGTGTATTGGAAATACTACATATCTCCTTCTTTAATAAAAGTAAGTTAATGCTACCTATGAGAGGAAAATTAATTAATTTTAAAGTGTGATAACATAAATCGTGTATTGGAAATACTACATATCTCCTTCTTTAGTTGGAGGCACAACGGGAGAACACATGTCCCTGCCAATTGAGGACAGGAAGAAGCTGATCTCCGAGTGGGTGAGGGTCGGGAAATCTTTGGGCATCCACATCATGGTTCAAGTTGGTGGGACCGCCTTCCCATACGTCATTGAGTTGGTAAGTAAAAATCTTATAATCTTTCTTTGATAGTTCAACAAGGTGCAGAAGGGAAAGCCAGTATGTTATATATATATGTATTGTGTTCATAGTGTCGGAGACTCATGCCCAAGATCTGCTTTCCTACTTTTTCTCCCTCACTCTGCATGGCTTTTGACATCTTTAGTTGTCAAGCCATTGGCCCTCGTCCTTTACGACATCAAGCTAGCACTTTTTGGGTTTAACCCTGCCTAATTGCCTGGCGAAAACGGCATGGCCAGACAATTATTGGGCCAATTTTCGGCCCTATTTGTTCTTTTACTAACTAAGGTTAAATGGTCTGTGCTACCTACATAATAATTTCATTCATATCTACTCTTTCTTTGCACAAGTTGTTTCTTTTTATTAATTTGAACATAATTTTTCCAATCTTAATGAAATCATTACACCAATTTATCTTGTGATAAATTTGTTTACTATCCTGTTATCTTAACATACAATCCTTCATTGAACGAAGTTGGAAATAAGATATAGTAATTATCATCAAGATACACAATATGGGGATTTGCAAACTATCGTGGGGGTTTTAATTATATATAGTGAGTTTCCAATAGACCCAGTGCTGGATATGGACCGCCGTAGATTTCCACACTCGAAACTCTGGTATTATTATATATTAAGACTGAATGTACATGTATTACCAAAGATAAAAAATATTCCTGTTATCTTATCATTGCGTATTATATAACTACCGACTTATTTATTAATGTAATTCATTTGTTTGTTATTATTTAGCTTATCAGAGAGCTGTGCTTTATTTGTGAAAAATGTAATGAAATATTTGTACGCGAAGACTGCAATAGTTAAGAACACTCTCGATTGTTTTTCAAATAACTGATGCTCTGGACAAGCATACAGATAGACGTTCAACTTTAAACTCCACCTATTCTGCAGTCGGGGTTTAAAAATGTGCAGTAATAAATGAACAATTCTGACATTCTCAAATGTTCTGCCTAAATATCTTAGGTGGTGTTAGTAAAAAGTTACTTATTCAGCTCACAGATTTTGTCTAAATAGTTGGAAAATTTGATGTCTAATTAAATTCCAAATTCACGATTCCAGGCGAAATACTGCGAGAAGGTTGGCGTTGATTCCCTTCTCACGTTGCCTGAACTGTACTTCAAGCCAGCCAAGGTGGATGACTTGGTATTCTACATAGAACAGATCGCCAAAGCGGCACCCAAGTTGCCTGTTCTGTATTACCATATTCCCAGCATGAGCAAGGTGGAATGTAAGTTTAAGCAATGACTTCTGGGTTACTGCTGATCGTACGATACTAAGTTGTTATAGTGAAAAAATATTGTTACGTTGAAATCGATATTATCAGTAATTCACATGAATTTGTTTGCGATTCTTTTAATTCCTTATTTTATACTTACGAGGTAGATATATGACTACTATAATCGATTATATTCAGCTTGTTTGCTACAACCAACAATAGGCTGTAGCCTGCCCAGCAGACATTTTATTGTGAAAACGTGGTATTTAAGAGGTAAATTATTTATAGGAAATTTAGATACGTAAATAAAATATTTCATTGTAAGTATTGATACGAATAACTATAGGTACGACTGTAATCACAGCTGGGACCTCTTAAGCACTTAGGAGTTAGAGATAAGAAATGCATTTAGATGCATATTTTTTTGCGGCTGCGATGAATAATATAGCGCCAGTTCTTTGTCTCGCTCTGGAAGTCGGCAGTAGACTTAGTTTTTGACTTCAATAGGTGATCTAGATAATATCATAGTTGACACAAAGATTTTTAATTTGATTTAGTGGACATGCCAGCGTTTGTCGCAGCAGCTTCGGCTCGCGTTCCCAACTTCAAGGGCATAAAGTTTACCCACAACGACCTCAGTGTTGGCGCTCAAGTTTTGAGGACCCTTAAAGATGGCCAGGAGGTGTTCCTTGGTGCTGATACTGTAAGTATAAACTTGTGGTTCCCACCTTCTGTGGATGGCGTACGACTAAGTGGCATGTATAAACCTGGTAGAATTCGAGCTGGCGGCCAATCGTGAGCCGTGTCTCAACTTCACGAGTATGTGGAAGAATATTCCTTTTGAAGTGTCCTGTACCTTAGTCTTCTAGGCGTGAGTCTCATCCGTTTAACGCCAAGATTATATTCTTAAAATTAACTATAATATTCGTTTTATTTTGTTTTATCATTGGAAGGTCAAACGCCATTCTTAGGTTATAGGTAGATACAAAAATGGAAACATTCGACCGCTTAAAGGCACTCATATATTTTTTGTTATTGTTGATCTATGTAATTTTTTCGGTCACTATGTCGGGTTCGGTTTGGTGTAATTTAGTTTTGTGTATGATATCTTTTTCATATAGCTGCTAGCGCCCGCGGCGTTGCTCGGCATCCGTTCCAGCATCGGGACCACCTTCAACCTGTTCCCTCGACTGGCCGTTGAGATTCTCCAGGCTGTGCAGAGTAAAGATGGAGAGAAGGCGCGGGCGCTGCAGGAGAAGCTGTGCAAGGCGGTGGAGGCTCATGTTGTTGAAGGTTTGTGGGAAACAAGAATGAAACAAGACCGTGTTAAGGTCCTATGTAGTCGCACACTAGGGCAATCTGATGATTGCGCTTGTGTTGTGTTAGTGCTGGTGTTCGCTAAGAAATACTAATAATTTTCTTAGCGAAAAATAAAGAATGATCTGTGATGTGTGTGTTTAAGTGTAATATTATTGATATATTGTTGTTAATTTATTAGTGAACTATTTTAGCATTTTTTATATATATTTATTTTTTATATTATATTATAATCCATTCGAAACTATTTTAAATTAAATCGTATTGACTGCTTTGTATTTTTCTAAGTATAATGAGATTAAATTAATTTAGATATTTTTTCCATTTTTTCGCGCAATGTTTTTATTTGTTAAATTTAACGATTTGTACTCGATGCCCACGACACAGACCTAGCCTAGTGCGGGATCGTTTGTTATTTTATATGCATGTAATTCTTTTCGAGAAATAAATAATTCTTATTCTTAATTCTTATCTTGACAAATTGATACACTAGATAAAGAATTTTTTTAGAAAGTGTGTTACCTTTATAGTATAGATATTGGTGACTTAATTGTGTAATGCTTTAAAACTGAAAAAATATAAAATACTTTATAGGACTCCCTTCTCCACCGAATGCCAAAACATTATGATTGAGCATAATCTGTAATTTTATTTCCATAGGTGAATGGGTGCCAATCATGAAAGCGGGAATGGAGATTGTCACTGGCTTCAAGATGGGACCTCCAGCGTACCCCCAAAGACCCATCTCTGCTGAAGCAAGACAAAGAATCCAAACCAAACTCAGGGCTTTGGGTCTCGCCAAGTAGATTTAAGAAAAAACACATATAATAACTATAAGTATATTTTGTAAAATTTTGATGGAACAAGCGTCGCTTTTCGAGTAAACAAATAAACCGACCTATTTTTACTGTCTACGATGTAGTTAACATTATATATCCAGGTAAATCAGTCTTTAGCTCAGTAACTATAAAGCCTAATGACATTTCCTTCCAATTACTCCGAATCAACCACGTTAAAGCCTGAATTTCTCAAATGCTCTGAAAGTCTGAATCTCTTGGAGTTATCGAGAGATAATTGCGGCAGCCTTGGGGGACCAACCTTGATTCCTGTTAGAAGTTCCATTGCGGCTTTCATTGAGGGGACAAAGTCTCCTGAAGAAAGAAAATGAGCATTAATGATAACGTTATTGCTTGTCGGAAGGTCACTAGAAGACGTGGCAAGCCTCTTAAAAATGAGGCAGTCTTATTAAATCAAACATCGTTGCGTACCGCAAGAAAAGATCTAGAATTAAAATCCACAAAAAGACAATGAAAAAAGCGCTGAGAAGCTTCAATCCTTTCCTTACCCTGAGCAGCTATTCCAGCCACCAGATTGTTCAGTTCTTCTTGCAGCGACCTAGCTCGTTCTACATCCCCCGCCTTTGTGGCTTCCACAACGTTTCGTACGAGACCAGGGAACATGTTGGTTACCGTTGCTATGCTGCAATCGTGGCCGAGAATTGCTGATGGAGCGAGCAACTGGAAAGTAAGCAAATGGATATTGTGGATCACTGTTTCCAAAGAACTATACAGACCATCCAGGAATTTCCTGGGCCCCTAGTAAGGGGAACAGTTATTAATTGGGGGTCATCTTAGTGTAGACATTGTTTACTTCGTTAAATATATCGTAGGAACTCAGCGTAGGAATGACAACGATACGCCAAGAAGAAAAGGGGGAACTAGTCTTTAAGTTTATTCATTAAAAACACAAATCTTTTCTCTATAATATTAGTATGGATATGTTATCAGAAACAAAACTCTTACATGGTTTGCGATGAATATGGTCTGATTGGATGTGAGCTGATGTGATACTTGCACTGCCACTCCTAGGTCAGCCTTCATCCCTATGAATGTGGGTATCCTTGATGACGCTAGTGCGAAGAACTCTGGCATATTTACTGAAAGACCACAACTCATTCAAAACCGGCAATTAAAAAAGAAATTGAGGAGGACTTGCTCACAAAGGCTTAAAATAAAATGTTTTTGCCATTTGGCTTCGGAATTCGGAACTCAACAAATAAGTACCTAGATAGTTATTAATGCAAAAGTTAAAGTATAATATTTATAATATATTGTAGAGCGCGACAGTGGCAAAACTTTTTAAAATGTAAAGTTGGTTTTAACTTTTTTTTAATTATTCGTTTTAAAAATTAGTTATAAATGGTGAAAATTTAGCTAAAATTATTCTCAAAATGATTTTAGTTCAAATGGTTCAACCTGGTCAAATCCTATTTATGTTTTTTCTTGAATGATTGTGGTATCATAATCTAAGTAATCTAATCATAAGTAATCTAACGATGTTTAAATAGGTAAGTTAATAGTGTTTACAACGAATTAACGTTAAATAATCCTCAGCTTATATGTCTTGCATAATTAAATCTGCTTCGTTCCGAAATGTCAGTAGTTTGTAGCTATTTGAGAAATCCTTATTCTTACATATTATAAAACAAAGTCCTTTGCTGCATTTGTCTGTTCGCGATAAACTTAAAAAGTACTGTGTGAGTACTGTGTGGTTCCTGAGGAAGGTTTAAATGTAATAAATTATTATGTTTTTACCCAAGCGAAGCCGGCCGCTAGTTAATATATAAAATTTGATTTGAAAAATGACTGTGAAGGTCTGATTTATGAATAAATGATTTGATTTGATATTACAAAACAATTTCCAGTTCAGCAATTAAAACAGTAAATCCTTCAAATGTGTTACCATCAACACCAGACATCATCGGAAAGTGGTAATATAGGAGCGGCAGTGATGGCGCGGCCTTGGCCACCAGGTCGAGGTAATCCACCAGGCGGCTGCAGCACTTCGGTTTGAAGTACAGCTCCGGCAGGGTCATGATCGCGTCTGTTCCTACCTCCTCGGAGTATGCCGCCTGAAATGTTGCATCCTTGTCACTTTCTCTCCTCTAATTGTACTCTCTAGTGAATGAATTGGAAAAGTATCTAAAAATGTCGAGGTTAAATAACCATTCAGACCATATCCAAATGGATTTGACGTATGAGCGTCCAAAGAGCTAGTCAAGACCCAGGAAACTAACCATTTCAAGAACTTCAGGCAGCGGCACGCCGCCGACCTGTGCGATGATCTTGATTCCAAGAGGTTTGGCCTCTTCCACCCAGCACTCCAGCATCACTTTCCTCTCGTCCAGGCTGAGGGAGACAGCTTCACCGGTAGTTCCTCCAACTGTCGTTAATATTATAGTTGGTATGTCATATGAAAGTACTAAAGTAATAGGTACACTAAAATAACCCTAAACTCCGACGCTCTGTGGCTCAGGAAAAAACTGGGAAAACGCTCATGTCGGCTATTCATTATCGACAAACAGTTTGCCGAATTTGGCAGTTTCAAAGTCCATTGCTGGCTTTCCTTGCGAGAATAAAAAGCTACATACTACGCAATGTACAGCATCGACATTTTGTTCGAGTTCGCCAATAGTGTGTAGCCAGTATCGGATGAGAGAGAGAAAACACCGTAAAAATCAAGCTTATTAAAAACTAGTCATTCCAGTTGAATTATAAATTATTCAATAGTTCTCAATAGTTTATTCATTAGCAGATTGTCTTTGTTATTTAAATAACTATAGCAATTAAGTATTAACATTAATCAATGGACTTGTTTTTTTTCGAAATATCATAACATCGTAATTATGATCTAAATTTAATAAACTTTAAGTAAATATTTCATCAAATCATTCCGGCAATTTTAGAGTTTATCGCGTTCAGACTCGACACTTTGGGACTTCTTTTTGTAAGGGTTGTATGGGTATCACGATAAGCCTTACCAAGTACACCCTGGACTCCATGACTCCTCAAATAGCGGGCATATTCAGAAACCACGTCAGTGTTGATGCGTCCTCTCTCATCGATGGGCGTGAACACTGGTGCGAAGATGCCTTTGAGGTCCTGAGAAATAAGGAGGTAGTTAAACAGGTGTTGAGTGATCGCTTGAAATCATATAAAAAGAAAAAAAAATTGTTAGGGAAAGAGCAATCGATAGAAATGTCTCAAAATTGAATGCTAGTAGAGAGTTTATTTAAATAACTATACTTGCCAAGGGCTTCGCCCGAGGTCTATAAACCTACGGCAATAATTCGTTTAAATTACAGTGAAAACTGCATAAAAATCCGCGAAAGCTTAGAACCAGCACATATCATATTAAAAATATTTTATACAAATATCTCATTACAAATTAAATTATTGATGTATTATTTATTATGTATTAAAATGATTATTGTGTGATACAAGTAAAAAATATAAAAACCAGCTGCGCCTTGGGGCTTTGCTGTGGGAATTTCGGGATAATAAGTACCTATGTGTTATTTCAAGTTATATTCTATAATGTACCAAATTTTCGTAACAATCCGTCCATGTGTCCAGTAGATTTTGATTGAAAGAGGAACAAACATATAGATACACATACATCCTCAAAAACATTCGCATTTATAAGCAGTTAGGTAAGTACCATTATTATAAAATTCAGAGCACTTGAACAAACTTATTTCTATCACGGTATAGAAAGGACTGACATCTAATACAATGAGCTGCAACTTTATACTGCCTGTGGTTAGGTTTCCTGATGCATTATGTCACTGTGTATTTAATGGGTACAATAATCAGGTTCCTATGTAAGTAATAGCTTAATCAATAATTCGATTTGTATAGGTTTATTCAGGTTTATACTGAACTAGAGGTTGCCCGGGGCTTCGCTCCCGTGGGAATTTTGAGATAAAACATAGCCTATAGCAATCTCGGATAACGTACCTTTCTAATGGTGAAAGAATTTTTGAAATCGGTTCGGTAGTTTCGCCTCAAACATACAAACCACAGATACAAACTTACAAAGTCACAAACGCTTTATAATAATAGTACATATCTTTATAATAATAGTAAGGTTACCTACTTATTTACGGGTCTAAGTAAGTAAATCAATTAACTTTTGGTGCCCCGGATGATATTAATGTACTAGCTTTTGCCCGCGGCTTCGCCAGCATTTATTATGTGCGTCCGCTCATATATTATTTTAATCAATATCTTAAATCAATATCTAAGCAACGTATCGCGATGAAACCTATACCAGATTTTAACTTAGATCATGTGCTACATACAACTGTTAACCGCTTCAAATTCCATTCAGTAGATTTTTTGTAATGCGCGAATAAACATACATACAGACAGATGGACTAAAATTTAAAAAAATAAATTAATTGTTCTGGCTTCTTGTGCCATAAAGACCGCACATAATAATATATCTGTATACTATACATATATAATATTATTATAGATACAATATATTCATTTAATATATTATCACAGACATATAAGCAAAACTTAAAGCATGTTGTAAGCATTACGCTTGGTCGAACCCCTCACTCCAGTTTGCGTCACGTAATTTGTGGACTATCCCAAACCATCAACGTCTCGTCCTACCATATCTTTCTCTGCCTTTATCTATTCCCACTTTTCCCACTATTTGGGACCCTCTCTGGTCTGGTCCTAGGGCAAACGTACATACTGTCTAATCCAAATTTAGCTTGGCTGCTCAGCATGAGAATATAAAATAAATAAATAAAAAATCACTTTATTGTCACACTTAGTATTACAATACTTTAACATATATTATTTTAGTTTTAGAGAAAAATTGTGTAATAACAAGTTGACAAAGGAATGTCTCAAAATTTTGTTGGAAATAAAGCTGATTTTCAGACACCCCTAAGATTTTGTGGCGGGAGTTAATGTGTAAGGAGGGCAAAAATAAAACAAAAACATGTGGTGATAAAAACACAATTATTAAGTAACGATGAAAAGGTCAAATAGTGATGGAATAACACATTAATGTACACTCAGTCGTAACCAGCTTAATACTAGAACTATCAGAGTTTATCAGTAGAGGTCATTAATATTATTAGTCGCAAAAAATTGCAACTGCGTTAGTACTTATTTACTTTATATCAGTTTCCGTACAACAAATCAAAAAAAGTTTATCTAACCTATACAAAATTAGCCGTAAAATAAACATCTAACATTATGGAGCCTTGAAATAATTTATTTAACAGGCTTATAATGTAAACTGTCTACGCATAATTCAGTATGACTACAATGATATAGTGAGTACTCTACTGTGACGATAGTCAAAAGAAAAATATGCTTCAGTCACTTACAAGTCGCTCCAATGTGGTGAGCGCATGTCGAAAACGCGCGAAACGGGCAAAATAACTAAAAAAAAAAAAAACAAGAAATGATTTCAAATGAGGTTATTCACAATTTTGAAAATAAAACGTCAAACGGTGACAAGGTCAATGGCCATCAAAATGGTGAAGTTAATACTAAATTAGCGGCTAGGGTTAAGAAAACGAAAAGTTTTATGGAATTAACGGGGAATAGTGCTAATAGTTCAGTGAAAAATGTCAGCGGCAATGAGAGGAGAGTGTATGTGTTGTATACCGGTGGTACCATTGGGATGATCAAAAACAATGAGGGAGGTGAGACAATGTTTGTAATGAATAGTCGAGCTGTGGGGTAAAAGCGAGATGTTTATGAAATTGTTGAAAACATTAGTCGACACTGTGTATTTAATGGGTACAATAATCAGGTTCCTATGTAAGTAATAGCTTAATCAATAATTTGATTTGTATAGGTTCATTCAGGTTTATACTGAACTAGAGGTTGCCCGGGGCTTCGCTCCCGTGGGAATTTTGAGATAAAACATAGCCTATAACAATCTCGGATAACGTACCTTTCTAATGGTGAAAGAATTTTTGAAATCGGTTCGGTAGTTTCGTCTCAAACATACAAACCACAGATACAAACTTACAAAGTCACAAACGCTTTATAATAATAGTACATATCTTTATAATAATAGTAAGGTTACCTACTTATTTACGGGTCTAAGTAAGTAAATCAATTAACTTTTGGTGCCCCGGATGATATTAATGTACTAGCTTTTGCCCGCGGCTTCGCCAGCATTTATTATGTGCGTCCGCTCATATATTATTTTAATCAATATCTTAAATCAATATCTAAGCAACGTATCGCGATGAAACCTATACCAGATTTTAACTTAGATCATGTGCTACATACAACTGTTAACCGCTTCAAATTCCATTCAGTAGATTTTTTGTAATGCGCGAATAAACATACATACAGACAGATGGACTAAAATTTAAAAAAATAAATTAATTGTTCTGGCTTCTTGTGCCATAAAGACCGCACATAATAATATATCTGTATACTATACATATATAATATTATTATAGATACAATATATTCATTTAATATATTATCACAGACATATAAGCAAAACTTAAAGCATGTTGTAAGCATTACGCTTGGTCGAACCCCTCACTCCAGTTTGCGTCACGTAATTTGTGGACTATCCCAAACCATCAACGTCTCGTCCTACCATATCTTTCTCTGCCTTTATCTATTCCCACTTTTCCCACTATTTGGGACCCTCTCTGGTCTGGTCCTAGGGCAAACGTACATACTGTCTAATCCAAATTTAGCTTGGCTGCTCAGCATGAGAATATAAAATAAATAAATAAAAAATCACTTTATTGTCACACTTAGTATTACAATACTTTAACATATATTATTTTAGTTTTAGAGAAAAATTGTGTAATAACAAGTTGACAAAGGAATGTCTCAAAATTTTGTTGGAAATAAAGCTGATTTTCAGACACCCCTAAGATTTTGTGGCGGGAGTTAATGTGTAAGGAGGGCAAAAATAAAACAAAAACATGTGGTGATAAAAACACAATTATTAAGTAACGATGAAAAGGTCAAATAGTGATGGAATAACACATTAATGTACACTCAGTCGTAACCAGCTTAATACTAGAACTATCAGAGTTTATCAGTAGAGGTCATTAATATTATTAGTCGCAAAAAATTGCAACTGCGTTAGTACTTATTTACTTTATATCAGTTTCCGTACAACAAATCAAAAAAAGTTTATCTAACCTATACAAAATTAGCCGTAAAATAAACATCTAACATTATGGAGCCTTGAAATAATTTATTTAACAGGCTTATAATGTAAACTGTCTACGCATAATTCAGTATGACTACAATGATATAGTGAGTACTCTACTGTGACGATAGTCAAAAGAAAAATATGCTTCAGTCACTTACAAGTCGCTCCAATGTGGTGAGCGCATGTCGAAAACGCGCGAAACGGGCAAAATAACTAAAAAAAAAAAAACAAGAAATGATTTCAAATGAGGTTATTCACAATTTTGAAAATAAAACGTCAAACGGTGACAAGGTCAATGGCCATCAAAATGGTGAAGTTAATACTAAATTAGCGGCTAGGGTTAAGAAAACGAAAAGTTTTATGGAATTAACGGGGAATAGTGCTAATAGTTCAGTGAAAAATGTCAGCGGCAATGAGAGGAGAGTGTATGTGTTGTATACCGGTGGTACCATTGGGATGATCAAAAACAATGAGGGAGGTGAGACAATGTTTGTAATGAATAGTCGAGCTGTGGGGTAAAAGCGAGATGTTTATGAAATTGTTGAAAACATTAGTCGACACATGGGTAACAGGGTAATAAGGACATCAATTGTAAGATGAAGAAACGCCTTTTTATAACATTTATAAAATAAAACTAACTTTGGCGCTACGCTGAATCAAAATTATACGAAATTTATGTCGGTTTATATTTAGAAATTATATTAGGAATATAAATTATAGGTAAATTAAATATCCCCAGAGTTAAATAATTGATAGTTCGAGTTACTTTCTTGAAATACTGGTATAAGCATAGATAAAAGAAATATAAAAGTTAGTTTCTAATTGCTCCAGTATTTTTTTTTTATTCCCAGGAAAATAAAGTAATTTTTAACGTGTTGTGTGAAAAAAATCCGTGCAGTAAACCGTTAAGGAGTTCCCTCGTCTGGAGCCGTTGTTTGGTGCACCATCAGGCCATGCTATCATAACAATGCATTCATAGTAGTCATCCAAACTAAGCGTGTGTACAAAATTTCAGCTCAATTGGTTGTAGATATCTGCTTCAAACTTGAATTGTAATATTCCACCCAAGAATATAAGATTATAAGATCGAATAAAATTACAATTTAAATATAAGCTTGTAAAATAGATCTAGTTGTACAATGTAATGATTTTTATGGTAAAACTATGAACTAGGATCGTTTGGATAACAGTACATTGTGGTATGAATGATATTTGCCAATTAGCAACGTGTATGATGAAATCCGTAATATTATGTTATCGTGATGAAACACGTTTTACGCGTCCGGTTTTTCTGTTTTTAATGTTTCGCAAAATGTAAATCAATCTTTTTACTTCATTTGTACATTTGTTCATTTTACTTGTATTTGTAATTTTCTCTTAAGATTTTTTTTATAAATAAAAAATACATAAACATATTATAGATAAATATTGATTTTTCACTTGTAACGATTGACTTGATATTTCGTATGGATATAAAGCTGCATAAAAATAGGGTTTACTAGAGCTTAAACTCTAGAAAACATTATTTAAAATCCTCGTTTAAGCATTTCTTGAGCGTAAAATAAAATCTCATACAAAAGTGAAATGATCTAAAGTAAAATCTTCGTCTAATCTACTTGTGAGTGGCCAGTAACTTAATTGGCCAAATCTACGAATATTAGAATGCTTTTTTATAATATTACTAACGTTCCCGTGGGAATTTCGGGATAAAAAGTACCCTATGTATGTGTTATTCTACCCGTGTACCAAATTTCATAACAGTTCGTCCAGTAGATTTTGCGTGAAAGAGTAACAAACATACATTCTCACAAACTTTCGCATTTGCAAATATTAGTAGGATTATTAATTCCTTGCAACCGAAGTGAAAAGGAGACTACAGTTCTAGATCCTAGATCGTAAATTCACATTTCACCCGTAACTATTCATTATAAATGTCACGCTCAAAATGCTTCTGTTTACGATGTCGATGGACGTCGATATACATGTATATTCTACTTATTATAAATCGTGTAAAAGTCAACGAACTCACGTGGTGGTAATGATGACAGTTATTCAGTTATTCTCGTACAGACCTATTATCACACTACGAATACATACAAAAGATCACACACGTTCGACTGATCTACATATCGTTTGAGATTTCCTAGTAGTTTGCAGCTGCATAGAGTTGTTGTAGAGCTGTTAGAGTTCAAATTTACAATAAGATTAATAACGTCGAATTATTTGTATGTTTGTTTGAATGCACTAATGTCTGGAACTATGCAAAGTATAGCTACAAGGAACAAAGAAGGAAGGCTGAAGTAATCTAGAATCCAAAAATCAATATTTTTGTAGTATTTTCATAGTCAATGTTTTTTTTATGATGGGATATATAGATTATAATATAGGATAGGTATCTAATTACTTTAATAAATCTATAATAAATTTACATTTGATAAATAATTACCAGAGTTCGATCGCTCCCAAGAATTTCTAGAATAAAAAAATAGAGCGACTCATGTTAAAGGTATTCTACTCGTGTACGAAATAACATCGAAATCCGTTCCGTAGATCATGACCGTATAAAAATACATCAATCTAATAATAATTTCGTATTTACGAGTATAATATTAGTGAGAGATTCTGAATTTTAAACAAAAGTCGATCTATTTATTTCATTAGAAATAATTATGTCTAATCTAAAATATTTCTTTATTTTCAAGTATGTTACACTGCCAACACTGGTGCCAACACACGTCGCCTAAAGGCATCATCAAATCTATGAAAACTATGCATTTGTTCCAGTTCTCATACCTCAGAAAGGAATCTTCGAGAACATGATACGTTCCTACCCGCAGCTGCACGACGCTGTGTATTGGAAACAGAGACTTAGCCGACCAGATTTCGATTCATCATTTTTAGTATTACCTGGTGAGAAGTTTTTTAGAAAAATATACTTGAATGATAGGTAAATACTTGGTAGTTGATAATATAATTTATAGTGTAAGGCTCTCGTCACGCATCTTTTGATGCATACACAGATTTGACCATTTTATCACATGATTAGTTACACATTTACACCTAAGCCAAAAAAATTATGCCTTAGGCCTATTATGCCAAAATATGTTATGCCAAAACCGGTACCTATACCAAAGAACAATAGGACACCATTAGCTATGCAAAAAATGGGACCATGAATAATTTATATGTTGCATGTAAAAACTTCAGCTGATTTAGTAAATTATTTTACCGGCAAACAAATCAATTGTAACAAATATATTCTGATATGTATGATTTGTACTGTGCATAAATATCAGAGTGGTACTGAGCTTATATAACATATCTGATTTGTTTACAGAATCAAAAGACTTAGATCTGAGGATATTGTACAAAATCTCTGAATGTAAAGAACTGCTGGATTCATCCAACATGACAGAGGCGGAGTGGGTCCTGATTGCTGAGGATGTCATGGTGAGACACAAATTTGGTGGTCTGATTAACACTTTAATTATGTTGGATAATCTTTTCATCGTCATGCTTCCAACCAGAATTGATCGTTATATACAATCGTAGTGTAGTAGATTTTACATCAAATAGTTTTGCAGAAAACAAATTGTTTTTTCGAAACGAATATCACGCGGTTTTAGCCGCAGGAAAATAGGAATGCAAACAAAAGAAAAACACAATGCAAATTTAATAAATATGATGCAATAGCGCTGTCTTTTTCATACTTTCACTTGGCCAATATCTTATAAGTAGTGTATCTAAAATCTGTTGTAGGTACCTAGTTACATCCTTTAACAATCTAGAATGGAAATTTTTATTTAATAATATCAGCTGTTCATTTCAGAAACACTACAACTCTTATGATGGATTTGTGGTACTCCACGGCACCGACACTTTGTCGTACACGGCTTCAGCTCTGTCATTCATGTTTGAGAATATTGGAAAATGCGTTATATTGACTGGGGCACAGGTATTTTCTCTCATCTATTTCTTTATTAGTATATACTTTTATAGATAAAGGATCAGAGTAAAAGTGATGAGAATATGCAGACATAATCATATTCATCCTCGGCACATTCACTTTAATCCAACATCTCTGTTTGTTTGTCCATTGTTGTCTTTTCAACAACCAAAACCAAAATAAATAAGTTAATATCTGAAACTTACTCAATACCTATATGATAATAACTATTTATTCAAAAAATTAATTTCTCCTCTTCTCTGTTTATTCATCCATGAATGCATGATAAAGCAAGCTTCATAATTATATACGTTTTCGTTCTAAGAACACTCTCAAAATCCGACATAACCATTTTTGCATACGTTCATCCCATGTAAACTTAGATAGATACCAGAGTTCTTCCTATAAATTGTTTATTTTCCGGAAACTTTTCCTTATTATCTTATTTAACCTCGTGACAAAATTTTTATGTCGACGTTAGTGGCTAATCCAATCATATCCGTTTACAGTAATCTCTAGTCTCTTGCTAATGAAAACTAGTTACCGTTCTTGTTAAGATTAGAGAACAGTATTCTTTAGTTAGGCATATAGATAAATAAATATATATGGATATTCGTCAATATATATCTGTAAAATGGCTATATCTTATTTTGATCTCGACATTGGTCTTGACGAATTTCATATGGAAAACATCGTGAGAAAATCTACACACTGGTGTATTATTAATCAAAAAAGTAAACTTTATCTCTTAAAAGGGCAATTATTGAGCCGTAATTTGTATAGACCGATGAAGCCCGGGTGATCATAATATAAAACATCTAGAAGGCACTTTGAAAAAAATGTTTTTCTCAAATTTATTATACAGTAGTAAAAGCAAAAGATGAAATCGAACGAAAATATTTTACAGCTAATATTCAATGGGCGCCATATCTTTGCAGAATGTGTACTTAAATAAATATAATTGTCTTTGTATACCTGATAGATCTACAAAATAGAAATAAAGTAGGTACTCGATCTATGTCGCATGTTTCAATTAAGACTGCAAATAAACAATCGCAGGGAAAACCTTCACGATAAATCAATATCGCAATTTACTGAAGAAACCGCTTGTTTGAAATATTAGGGCAGCTTGATTACTCTGCGCATGCTACATCCATTTGAAATTATCGCATAAACTGTAAATGTTAGGTTATCTAAGTATCAATCGATCATAAACAAAAACTAAGAGTAATTACATAAATTATTTCCTACTCTCTCACTGCATTTAACATGTCAACACTTGAAGTTTCTTTTTTAATTTTTGATGTTAAGGTGAAGATACTTAGTCATCTGACTTTTAAAAACTTAGTTAATGAAAATCGAGAAAATTGAACCGAAAAGGAATTTGCCGGCACTGGTACATTAAAATCTCCGCCCGTGTACTCAGATATTTGATAGCAGGAATTAAACTAATAGGTAAGGGCGGTGCTATGACTTTGCGTATTGAATTATACACCTCAATAATTTCTTGTTGTTATCAGATACCGATATTTGAGCCCCGAAGTGATGGGACAGACAATTTCGTGTCATCACTCCTGATCGCTGGTGGTCTGAATATCCCAGAAGTGACTGTATTCTTCGGCAGCAAACTCTATAGGGGCAACAGGTAATATATGTTGAGAAACTTTTGAAATTTTGCAGTTGATAGCTTCTTATTGGTCTTCATTAACTTGTTTCGCCGAGTCGACACGTTAAGAAGAAGAAACACGTAGAAGTCAAAGTTATTAATTACTGCAGTAATATTCGTTGGCCAGAACAACTACTAAAACAGGTACAAAATAAAAATAACTACAAATCCCATCCCAATCCCAATATGAACCCAACAACGATGATTTAACATAAGTACTATGTAGTTCGATCATATAACGTCGCAGAAAATGCACAGAATGAAAACATCGCTTGGAATATTATAGAAAAATGCTAAAGAGTTAAGTAAAGTAGCTAAGTAATTCGGGACTTAAAAGAACCTTTTAGAAATTGAGGATTAATGTTCATGACAAGACAAATTATTTTTAAATTTCTTATCAGCTGGTTCTTTTTATGTCAGCAGTCTTATCTGGACTGATGTAATAAAATGTTGCATAATCTATGTCTTGGGAAGATTTAGAGAATCGGTATGTTAATAATCTTTGCTTTGATGATGATGAATAACGTATTTTATTTTTTACATTTAAGTATCATCAACTGTACCCAGCAAACAGTAACTCTTGTTAGATTTGGAAAAGTTTTATCATACCTATTATATATTACCTTTTTTCTCATGAGGTCAATGGGATTTTACCAAGTTCACTATGGGTACCGTACCTTATAATCCATTGCAATTAATATTTGCCAATATCATTTCCTTTTTGTACAGGACTCGTAAGATCTCAGCACACAATCTCTACGCCTTCGACTCTCCCAACTGTGTGCCCTTAGTCGAGGTCGGTCTGGACTTCGAAATTAACAAGCGGGCGATCTTCAAGCCCACGTCAATCCAGAAATGCCACCTACATGCCAAGATGAGCAAGAACGTCGGCATGCTGACCATCTTCCCCAGTATCAGCCTTGCTGTCGTCAAGGCATTCTTTCAGCCACCCATTGAAGGTGATAAGAAATCCTCCGAATAATAGATGTTTATTCATTGTCTCAATCTTCGGAAGGGAAGAGAAGATAAGATAGAAGGAAAATAAAAATGTATTACTTATTTTTTATTTTCTTTCTTCCTTCTGCTTTGAGTAGATTTGCGATTATTTCGTCAATCATAAATTCATATCTTTCCTCCGCATACGTACGAGTACATACATCCCGTACGCTTACGACAAAAAAGATTTTTGTGAATATGATCAAAGACGAATATTCTCACACCAAAGGCTCAATAACCGTAACCGTCTTTACTCCATCAGGTGTGGTACTATCTACATACGGAGCAGGAAACATCCCGACGAACAGGGCAGACGTGTTTGAAGAAATATCAGCAGCGGTGAGAAGAGGGGTTGTGGTGGTGAACATTACTCAGTGTGCCACTGGGTCGGTGGTCGCGCCGATCTATGAAACTGGTAAAGTACGTATTAGAAAAGTACAATTTTTATTGTACTTTTGTACATAAAGACATTTTATAAACAGCCCACGATCTGATGTAGAAATCCAATGAACTAAAAAAGCGTAAATATAATCCTGCATTATCAAACTGAATGTGCGTGCGTGATTTTAAGTTCTGCTACGAAATATAATAAATTATATGTTGCTGAGCTATGTTCTTTATTTTAATCATTCTGGATTCATATTACTTGGTTTTGAATTTGTTATCATTTAACTAGTTGACTCTTTTATAGTTTAGGCTTTACATTTGCTACCTACATCGTATCAAATTAGCTGGTGTAGCAATTAGTGGGAGAGATACTCCATCGACAAAACATCGCTCTTTTTGATTGTGGTGAGAGCTAATAAGTCAGGTACTTCGAAATTAAAATTGTTTACTTCCAGCTCCTGGCGGGCTGGGGTGTCATATCAGGGTATGACATGACCCCTGAAGCGGCTCTGACCAAACTCTCGTACGTGCTCTCTAAAACGGCACTCAGCTATAAAGAGAAAGTTGAGGTGAGACATATAGAACTTGTTATACTGTTATGATACTATAGGAGCAACAGATCACGCCTGATTCACTTCAGCTACCAGCTGTCGTAGCTATGGTAACCACTTTCCAATAGTACCAGCTTCTGAAGTCCAACCTTAATTAACCTTAATTGTTATCACTAGTGACAGAGTTTTATTCAAGTCGCCTAATGGCATCTCACATGACTTACAAACTATTAAACGCGTCTAGTGGCAAGTAATCACATACACACAGTGAACTTGAAACTGACAACCAGTGTGCAGTTTTCCTCACGATGTTTTTCCTTCACCGGAAGCAAGTGGTGTTTTATGAAAACTACTATATATTTGTCAGATTAGTAAACAAACTCATGTGACATGAGGTAGGGTTCGAACCTGGGACTTTTTAATTCACCATTTGACTACTACTGTTCCAATACATAATTATAACAGATAATAGTTTTTTTGTATAACAGAATTTACTTTTTTCAGATGATGTACACAAATATACGAGGAGAACTGACCAACACATCACCTATAGCGCCAGAGGTATGCTTTCTATGTACTAATAAAATTGAAGAGAAACAGTTCTTTCAGCTGAATGGAGAAAATATAGTGATAAGGGCAATGGTCAAATTCTCAATTAATATTTTTTCCTCATCTAGCCCATACACGGCTCAAGTTTTTCGAGGGCCAGTGTTAGTGGTGTACGGGAAAATAAAGATCAGATGGATTTCAAGGTTAATTAATACCTAAATGTGTAATATTAGAAGATTAGAAGAGACTTAAGAAGACAGTAGTCTCAGTATATAATCATGTCATTAGATCATTCAATTCATTCAATCAAAAATTAAAATAGAATTGATAGTGGTAGAAGTTTGGTGAAGTAGTCACTTTCATGTACCTACCTGATCGGTAAATTTTAGTTGTAGATAAAATCTTGATTATAAATCTTTTCATGGGTTTGAAATTTTGGAAAAAGAAATTTTGGAATAGCATGAAATCGTAAAGCCATAGTCTATTTTGAATCTCTTGAAAGATTTTTATAATGTGCAAGGAAAGACAAGTAACCTCTATGTTTTTCATCGCTTCAAGAACTCTGTTCACTGCAGCCATTTGTGTGATTTATGACATATTAATTTCAGGACAGTACACTAGTGGACGCCTTGGCCACTAGCCTCAATATTCAGTCTCCGAAGGTGCTGATCGAGGTCACAGAGAAAGTGTTTAGTGCTCTGCTGACTAACGCCATAGAAAGGGACGATGAGAGAGGAGTCAAGAAAATGCTCGGTTTCTATCTCTTTTTATTTATAATATATCTTCATGTTGTACTATAAAATGTGTATAGATGTTAGATAGATGTAGAAAATTACAATTTTCTGAAATTACACGTATTAATTTTACATACCTACTGTGTTTCGAAATGAACTTCAATGTGGCCTATTACTCATTGCTATAACGAAAACTGATAATATTCAATGCAATATTTTGGGTATTAGGTTTATTATTTGAAGACGGCATTTTCCTGATTCGACCAATTGAAAGTCAATTGCCATATTAACTCTACAAGGAATATAATTCAAAGATCATTTAGTTCAAAACAATCTATTCTCATTTATTAGATTGTTGTTTTCATCTCAATAATTAATGGTGTTGGCACTTCAGGGACAATATCTTGTTAAACTTTAATATAAATGTATCAAGACAAAAGTTGTTTAACAAATGGCAGAGTACCTACTCAAATTAATTTATATTTTTGAGATAGAGATATCACAAACAGCAATAAATAAATTTCTTCTAGCTTATTAGTGAATTACATTCATCAATGGAACCAAAATACTAATGTAAAACAAATAATATTTTTCTCTCAAAAATCTTTACGTATCTAGCAGGTACTACTTGCTAGTAGAACTAAGACTATATAAACATTAACAACTCAATGTGAAAAGTGATATCTAGTATTTCTAATTTATTTGTATATAATAAGTAGGTATTTAAATTATAGATTAAGGTTAATATATTAAACAAGATAATCATTTAATTACAGACATGGGAGCAGATATCAACGCACAGAGTACAGAAGGCAGGGCGGCACTCCACATAGCAATCGACAGAGGGAACAAAACAATGGTCGAATTTTTGATGAAGAACGGTGCAAATGTACACCTTAGAACTAGGTTAGATTCTTTGTTTATCATTATTCAATGTATGTGGAGTCGGTTAAGCTAATATCTTGATAATGAAATAGTATTATCAAAATTTTACGCAATTTTGATAATAGACCAATATTCCAAGTATTAGGTATATTATCCTCTGCTTATGAATCTATTAAGTTTCAAAATTGCTGCATTGTTATTAGTTATTCAATTCGCATTATTTTTCCATACCGTCACAATCCATTCTGTCGGTGCTTCTCTGTTATTTGTGGTATAGTTAGTTCTCTGTGGCAACAGTAAGTCTCATTGCCCTAATCTGGGTAATAGCGGAAAATCAATTTTGTATATGTATATTTACTAACCGTACTAATAGGCTGTTGGCATTACAATGTATTAACCATCCTATTTCGCGGTGCAGTGTATAGTTTTGTACCTAAATCACTAAGAATTTTGCGGTAAGTACCTATTATTTATCACAGAGCAGGAGAAACGCCTCTGCTGACAGCGATCCAAAGGGATGACTTAGCTATGATTGAGATGCTGCTTAATTGTGGTGCACATATGTCCACAATTGGATCAAAGTCTATATGCGAGCTACTTTCTTTAGCGACTAGAAGTGGATCCACTACCAGACTCGTATCTCTGATAACGGCTGGTGCTGATGTCAATTTAGCTGATGAATTGAGACAGACAGCATTACATAAGGTGAGCTCATATTCTTAACAAAATAACAAGTCGCTAGACACAATGAGACGCCAGTCAAAAACACACAAAACGAACAAACGATATTTTGGAATTAATAAAAATAATTGCAGAGTTTAAACAAAGTTGATGATAAGTTCCGTTACATAAACGAACCCTAACTTCGATAATTTTGTTTATCAAGGATTCGTTGATAAACCAAAACATAAAAGTTTCCGTGACAGAAGTTCTTCTGTCACTGTTCTTGTGCGATATAGATGAAGCTATTGCTTGTAATTTAAGAAGTTCAAATCAACTGATAAAAGTTGTAAAGGTTAAATCAATTAATTAAGCACATCGATTAAATTTACGATACTACGTAATAAATACTTACGAAATTATTACAACATTCCCTAATGACATCTTTTATAACAAGTTTATTTTAGAACAATGCATAAACAGTTCACCATATACAACTTTGGTCTGGAACTACATATTTGGTACCTAAGTGGAACATTTTTTTATACCAAGTAATTTACCCAACCAGAACCAGACATTTGAGTTTAGACATTTGGTTTAGTTCAAGATGTTTAGCTTAAGATTGACAACTAATAGACAATCACAGCATTTCCGAAGAGGAAATTAGGTAGGCGGCCAGACGTAAAATCATTGCCGAATCTTTAACATTGATCGTCTTTTACGCAGTCCCTGGGCCTCTCATCCGATAATGAAATCAGTCAAGAGAGACAGAGAGAGACATTACCCGTTCGTTGACTTAGTTTATCTTTTTCAGGCAGTCTTGTGTTCAAGTTTAGAAACGACCAAGTTGTTACTAAACAAAGGTGCTAGGGTCGATGTCAAAGATGTGATGGACTCCACTCCTCTGGACTACGCGAAGAAGCTCAAGCTAAATGACATAGTTAAATTCATAGAACGCATATGAAATAAATTGTTGTACATTGTATCTGTAATTAATATAAAGTGAGATTCAGGCCTCGCAGGAGTAAATTAACTGAGTCGACGAAGCCAGAGGTGACAGAAGCGCGTTGGAAAAGGCGACAAAGAGATCTTGAGGATTGTGTACAAACCTCGCGATCGCACGTGAATTAATAATCTTTATTGTATTAAACATGGTATTTTTTGTGGGTAGGTAAATAAACACATAGGTGGTAAACAATCACATGTTATGCTTCATCACTGACATGCGAGAGACAATATTTAACAAAGGCTTTGAATATTTTTCTTTTATCTATGGTCTTTGTCGTCTACCGCCGCATCTCTGTATCTCGAGGATTCATTTAAAAAGTCGTAATACATAGTTTTATAACTGAATAACATCCATACTTCCATACCAATATCATAAAATCGAAAGTCTGTAACGCTTTCACGGCTAAACGCCTAGGTCGATTTTGATGAAAATTGGAATAGATGACTATTGATAAATTTATAATTGCTGTGAACGATAGTAAAATTACAATCAACAATTTTAATGTTTCAACTTTGTAAACATTTTGTGAATAGGCTTGTTTTTATCCCAGTCCCTCTTACTTACCTATAATTCTGTGCTGTAAAAGCCTAAATTGATCTGATTTGAGTGTACAACACTTTGTTTCATAGGCTACAGATTAATTAGACAATTGTTATAAAAATCTGGTTTATTTATTTAATAATTTATTATCAACAATCATAATTAACCATAAAATACTGAAACATATGTGTAAAAATATACATAATTTATTTGTAAAAGTTTATGAGAATAAATCGAATGTTTTGGTAAGCAACGAAATGTTTTTCATTATCTGTGGTAGATGGTTCTTCTGTAAGGGACAAGGGGTGAAGGTCAAGCAATCATGACCGTTCCGACCCTGTATCATAGCGTCTTCAACTGCAGTCGTGTTGACCATGGTTGATATTATTTTATTGCTGAAAATGTTGATGTGAATTAGTATAAACATAACGCTTGCAAAAAATTTTTGACCCATTAGATTTATGAATAAACTTGTGAGGATAAGAGTGAGAAATTCTGGTTGATAAGAAGTCAAAAAGATATCGTACCTGGTAACTTGGTCCCATAACTTCATGAAGTCGCCATAATGCGCGCTCTGGCCACTCCAGCAGGCGACCCTCAAGCTGCAGCCGTGGACACTGTGGCTATCCAGCAGCTCATTGACAAACCCCAACAACAAGTCCGCATCGAACTCAGCGTTGTTTAGCACTGAGGAAAGAAAGCCTATACTTGACCATACTCAAAGTTGCAGGTCTTATGTAGTAGTTGTTTCTAGTCGTGGATTGAGCTCCACTCCGAGCAGAATTTGTGTTCAGAATTCTTTAGGTTTTAACCAGGTTTAATACAAGACGGATTATTTTGTCAAAAGAGAAAATAATAAAACAATACATTCTCGTATTGCGGAAGTTAAAAAGGTTGAACGGAAGAAAAGAAATGTTCCTAATACAAACGAAAAATGACAAGTTGTTAAAATGACAGTTGTTCAAAAGGCCATGGCGTAACACTAAGTTTGGGGTTACAAAATAAAATTTTCAGTGCCTTCAGTTATGTATATTTACATTTAGGGTGGCCCCAGGAATCAACTAAGCAGTAAGCATTTTCTTTCTATTCTATATTTGTATTACTTGCTCAGTTTTACTCTTGTGTATGAATTTAAGTAATCTATGAGGACAAGCTACATTCACCCAGTTTTCCTTATTTGAAGCAAACATTAATTATAGAGTCAGTTTTCTTAGATAGACCATTTAAAACTTGTAGTCTTAGTCTTTTTGTCGAAAAAGACTAACTACTGGAAGAATCAAAAACTGACCTACCCAATCCTTTAGTAAAAAATAATTCAGGTAAATGACAACTTCAGGTAGAGCGAATTCTGAATTACTATGATTCAATTGATTAGTTTTTAAAGTTATAAAATGTTGATTCGTTATGAATTTACATAGACGTATTTCTATTTATTTAATGTAGATAGTTTTTTTTCGCCTCTGTTCAAATGTAATGTTGCACTTTTATTTCTAATATTTTATCATTTACTGGGAAAATTGATTTTGTGAAACTTTTCATGTAATTTTTTGAAATAAAAAACGTACTAACTAAAAAGTATAAATCTAAAGCGCGAAAAAGTATGTCGTTGTCGGTTTTAAGTGTATCGTGCATCATAGAAGATACAAAGGTGATTTTTCTGACTATAAACTTGGTCTCGGCAGGTCATGGAGCAAATGTACCTGATTGAGATATTCATAGACAAAGTGACAATATTCGCATCCGATGAAGATGCACAGAGCGGCGCAAATAAGAAACTAATCATTAAAATTAAATTTGGACCTAAAACACAGTTCATAATTAAGGAAGGGCAGTTAGCCTTAAATCAAGAAACAAAGGACGATATCATTGAATGCGATGAACAAGGAAGAAGAAAATATGCAAGGACAATCAGAGTGGGTAAATCTTACTTATTTCCTTCATTTCCTGATACAATTTTAATGATTTTGGCTAAATTCCCCTTGGAGATTGAGGTATGGAACGACGATGAAAATGAAGTTGAAATTTTTGTTGGTGTTGGTCAAATGGTTTGGGATACTAAGTTCTTCCACATGCTAAAAGAAACTTCCGATGTAACAAAGATTCACGAGCCGCTAAGCATAAAGCAGATTACTGTTCTGACAGCAGAATGTTGCTGCAGACAGGTTGGCGAGGTGGCCTTCATTTTAAGAATAAGTGCCTTAGGCGAGGCTATAATCACAGAATTCCAACAACTAATGAAAGATCCGGATGCGTTCGTATTTAGAACAAATAAAGCTCCAAGTATGTTTCAATGTAAAAGAATTGAGGGTGATGATCCTAACTTCTGTATGGTTGGTAGTTTATATGAGACTACTACATTAGAAGACCCGGATGTTATTAATAATGCTCAACAGAAGATTGAAGTATGCACAGAACTACAAAGCTGTGGTGTAGGACAAGCTGGACAAGATTATAAATGTGAACATGAACAAAACAAAGACCCGCCTAAGAAACAATATCCTATTGAAAAAATCAGGATGGGCGATATTACAGGTCCGTGTGGAAATCCCAACTGTGTTTTGGCACATAAGGTCAAAACATATATACGTAATCTTGAATCATATAAAAAAGATGCAGGTGGTGTAAAACCAACTAAAGATGACCAACAATCTAGAAAAGTTTGTGGCAGCTGTGTGTGTAAAGATGATAAATGGCATCGTGACACGTGTCCCGACAACCCACCAAAATCAACTTGTGGTGGTTGTGGTGGTTTGACACCAGCGAATGATACGTGTGAAGATAGGAAAAACAAACTGTTTGGCACTGGTGCGACACCAAAGGGTAGCAAGACAAATCTACAGATAAATTACGTCGTTGATGTTCATAGAGAACCCAATTTTAAGGAATCTAAATACGGCAAAGAATTCATTGCTCAAAATATAGAAGCAACTTACAAAGTCAATTCTGATTACCAAAGTCAAATTAATATGAAACTTTTAAATAAAAGCGATCGTGGTAGTGAAGTTGGTGGATATGGCACGATGCTGTCCAATAAACCAACATATAAAATTAATAAGGAGTACGATAGCTCACAAAATATGGCACAACATAATAGAAGTGGCTGTGGTTGTGGTGGAGGTGCTTGTGGCAGAGGTGGTTGTGGCGGTGGAAAATGTTTTAGTTTGCCACCCAACAATACAAGTAATACGGATTATTATGTCACAAAATCATCTAGTACCCCGACTGTTAGAGAACCTGTGCAAAAATGTTCATCACGTAGCTTAAATGAAAATAATGATAGATATATTTACAATTTAGAAGCTATCTACAAGCGTGATATGAATGTATACAACTGCACTCAGATCCCCGATGACAAAGACTGCAGATGTGATCCACCAAAACCGAAGCCACCGTGTAATACATTTGACTGTGACTGCATAACTGAGGCAGGTAATATAGCAGCAAGGAAAGCTCACAAACCTTATTGTCCGCAGTACAAACATAAGCCAAATTGCCCTGTAACACAGAATGATAAAGAGGACGATAAGAAGAAGGTTGATGATGATGACGATGAAGCAGAGCCTCTACCTTATGGCCTGCCGCCTATACAACTGGGGCCATGTCCAGTAATGGGTAGACCTTGTTCAGTTCCGGATGGGTTTGCAAGAATGTACAAGACCGGAGCATTGCCTCCAGCAATTCCAAGTTATAGCGACGCTGGTAAAGTGTGTTGTTCAAAGGAATACGAAAGAATAAAGAAGGCTATTAAAGAGTACTTGAAATCAGAGAAAGATCATGATTTCCGTTGCATCAATAAGTTTAACGTGGACACAGAGAGAAGGTGCTGTGATAAAGAGCAAAGACTGTTAGCTCTGACCGGCAGATCGTGCTGCGGCTCTCACAAATTGGCCATTCAGGAGAAATTTAAAGATGAAACCAAGAAGTAAACATTTCAACTACATGGCATTGGCATTTTATTTTGTAACCCACAAGTGATCCGCTGATCATATTACCATATTTCATTTAAAGTCAAATTCAGTATTTTTGTAAACAATTTACAGTCTGGAGTACATCAAAACACTTAATAAATAACTGAAACAATCACTAGCTTTTCATTTTGCCATTTTGATAAGTTTCTATGTATTCATTTATTTAATTATCGCTTTACAACCAAAGCTAAGCAATCTTACTTAGTATCCTAATAAAGAATATAAAGTTCATGTTAGCTTTAAAGATGCAGGAAAGGAAATGGTTATTAAAATTTGCCTACTATCACGTGAGAATTTATATAATTAGAAACTTCCTAAAGAAAAATTTTAATTGAAGGAAGAAAACCATTCATTGACACAAATATTCTCTACAACGGATTAAGCTTTGCACAAAAGAAAATATGATGCTTACAGAGACGAAAGCTTCGTCCATCTAAAATATATATTTTATATGTACCTAGTGTGTAAGATTGAATTGGCTGTAAGACATTTATTATCACTTAGAAATTTAACCGAGTATCCAGAAATAAAAGAAAATGGTTGACGATGAGGAAGCTATTAACAAGAAGAAAAAGAAGAATTCATCGAAATACAACTACACATTTGGTGACGTTCATCCAGGTATAGTACTATTAATAGTTCAAATATTCTACTTGTTTCATCTAACTCAAATAATTTTTAAGCCCTAGATATAAAAATAAGGGTGTCATAATCTTAACAATGTCCTTGACACAACAGAAAATCTAGCTGGCTGAAAAAATAATCTAAGGCGATTTTCAACATTTCGGCTGACTTCCACCCCTTCGACCTCACACTAAAGCTTTTTATACTACGGCTACTTTTTCATACTATCAAGAAGGCAAACAGCCATGCTGATTGTAAGTGGTCACAACCAGCCAAAGACAGCATGGACGTCTGCAAAACCAGGGGTATCACATACGTGTTGCCAAGTTCGGGGCCTAGGGTATTTTGCCTCAGTACCCTGTAATTACACTTCTCACCCTTTAAACTGGAACACAACAATGCAAGCTTTGCTAAATAGTAGTACGTTGAAACGAAATTGAATTGTTATCCAATTTCGATTTAGTCAATGCCCCCAAACGGCGACAAAAATAGATTTTACGACTACATCTCATTAAGAATAGATATATACATAGACTAGATCGCTATTGGACGAGATTCCTGTTAGGCTAGATCTCAGTTTAACTATAACGGCAAATTGGCTAAATCGAAATTGGACGAGGTCTCAGTTAGTCTACTTTTATGCTATACAGTCAGGTAGATCTATAGATTACCTTTGTAGCAAGCTCTACGCAAGGCTGCTGAATAACCATAAAAATAAAATTGTATATGTTTTCAGGATGTGTTATAGGTCATAAACAATGTATATTCATAAAGCCAGGCTACCCCGTACCGGCTGGTATGGGGTGGCTCTGGACCGCTACGGATGTCCCGGGAATGAAGGTATGAAAGCAGTTAATAATTTTGGTTTGATAGAAAATCTACAACATTAAAGAATAGATCTGCGACTGCACTTAGGTTTAGCTGGCTTGACCTAGCCGGTCTCAATTGGCTTGACCTAGCCGGTCTCAGTTGGCTTGACCTAGCCGGTCTCAGTTGGCTTGACCTAGCCGGTCTCAGTTGGCTTGACCTAGCCGGTTTCAGTTGGCTTGACCTAGCCGGTCTCAGTTGGCTTGACCTAGCCGGTTTCAGTTGGCTTGACCTAGCCGGATTCAGTTGGCTAGACCTAGGTGTAACCTGTTTACGTTCGGCTAGACACACTACTTACACCTTGCTATATCGTGTTTATCTCCAGCTAAATCTAGGTACAGTTTGTCACAAATGGTTAAATGCAGATTTAGGATTAGATTAATTCGTATACATTCGTTTTTTAGACCTCACTTTAATGCTTAAATCTAAATGTGAGTGCATACGATTTTCGACCTTTCCAAAAGCTACACACCAAAATGTAAATATTAATATAAAAACAATTTTGTTTTTAGTTTCGTCGTGGTTGGCAGCCAGGCGTCATTGGCAAAAGCGTAGCGTCTAAGATGACTTTCAAATGTCCTCGTGGAGGTCCTGATAAAGATAAAAACAAGAAGAAGAAGAAGAAAGGAAGCAAGCCAGGAGCCGATGTAGGCGGAGGCGACTCGGAACCTGAGGAACCTTTGGAACCTAAACCAGCTCTAAAAGTCCAAAGGAAAGGCGATGTTTTTACCATTCAGGTAGGTAAAAGGTATGGTTTAAGAAGGTTGTCTTGTCTTATGGAAATGTATCTAACCTTATAATTTTCAATTAATTTGAGCATGCAATAATACGAGGAATAGTATAGGTATTACATTTAACGAGGTGCACCCAATATCAACCCATTCAATTAACATATGCTGTATGCACAGAATGCTGTATACGTATTATAAGAATTAAAGTTTAACATTCGTGTCTCGTCTATCTGAAAATGATTTAAAGTAAATTTCAGGTCAACCCATTGAAAGATCTAACGGATATAATGCCCAATGAAGATCCCTATGTTAACTGTGACCCAATGGTGTTCAAAATTATAAAGAAGCGAAGTCCCGAAGAACAAGCAAAGGTAGAAGCGCGCAAAATGGTCAAATTAAAAAAACAAAGAGACGCTGAAATCAGGAAAGCCTTAGCTGAAGCTGTCGAAGACATCTGCAAATGTGCCTACATGGATGTGTTTTGTAATGACCTAACGGCTATAGATAAAGTAATAGACAGTTGTCCAGCATTCAAAGAACCTGATTGTATTTGTCAAGAGGAGTCGCTAAGTTCTTTATCTAGTAATGCTACTTGGGATATTGAGTATACACCACCGTTTGGGTGTTTTGATTTGTCGCCAAGGAAACGGAAAAATTTTATCCACGTAGAAACTCAGTATATTCCAGCTGATGCTGGGATTGTGGACCCACCCCGACCACCTTGCAAACGGTCTTGTACGTCAATCAGAAAAAAACCGAAGTCGAATAAGCGAAGCACATGCTGTGGCCCGTGCGGCTAAATGAGAAAAGTGATTGTTTCTTGTATAACAGTAAAATTATATTGTCCCACAGATAAATTAATACTTTTTATTCAATTCCAAGAAGATTAAGGGTCAAAAATAATAATAAGTTAGTTTCTGATGGAGTAGACGGTATTAAAATAAAAACAATATTGTTTCGTTTCATTCAGAAAATTTAAGACGTACAAAATAAAACATTGAGAAAACCTTGAAAAGATGTAATACTTACTTTTGGAATATCTTCGTTCAGGGTATTGGTTAGCGAATTTCTTCAACAACAGCGGTATCACGAAGGTTGTACCGAGGACTACGGCTCCTCCCAAAGCCAAGGCACCTGGGTTCAAGTTAACTGTTGGTAGGCCCTAAAATATAAACCTGGTTAATTCGATATTAGTTTCAGTTTTGTAACGGTAAAACTGTCCCCATTTTAGAACCCATTTTTATTGTTAAATGAATATTCGAAGAAATGATATTCCCGCTCGATTCCAGAATTTTTTCATCTCATTATTATTTTCAAAAATAAGTTAAAAAGCATGTGTGACATGTATAACAAATCTATTTAAATCGTATAAGGATGAAACTTATTGTAGTATTAGGTACATTACCAGAGATTGAAGCCCAAATCCGCTATCCATTGTTTTTTTCACAGGAATTGATAAGAATGGTATCGAAAACTCCAGATTGACCTAAAAATCATTAGAAATGAAACATTTTAATTACAAAATCTTCAAATCTTAATTACAAACTGAACAAGTAGGTATTTTTACGTAGTTAAAAGTTAATTTTTAATAAAAATATAGATCTAAAACTCACCTTAATATCATTTTCCAAAGTATTGAAAGAAAACAATCTAGCTCTTCTTTTATCCCTGTTCTTATGCCCACACACCAACGATACACAAATGAATGAAACGAGTATTAATTTGACATCCATTTTGAAATACATCACAACTGCACCATTTGTTACAGGAATTATTTTTTTTAAATTGTAGCTAATTTAAGTGACACCTGTGGCAAAACGAATCGCAGTTTGGCGCCATTTTTATGCTGCATTTGAAGAAATAGAGGAAACGTGGACTTTTCCGCGCATTGTTGTGCACAATGGAGAGGAATTCGCAAGTGTAAATGCTTTGCGCTTTACTTGATGTCTCTATTATGTGGGTTATTGAAGTATAGACATGTCAGGATAATTTAATATTACAGTTTTATACTAGAATATCTTCCTATAATGACAGCAGTATCCCATACAGCATCCCATACAGCAAAATTCCATTATGTTTTTCCGTGATCCGGTTGTCCCGAAAAATATATTAAGGTAGTCTTACATGTCATAACTTATTGTATTTAAAAAAGAAAAAAAAACAAGTTATTAAAAATAATATTTAAAAAAAGGATACCTAAGAATTATTATAGATATACTAGTTATTGACCGGGGCTTCTCTCCCATGGGAATTATGAGATAAAATGTAGCCTATAGCTATGTTAGATATGTTAGATATAAGACCTTTCTAATAGTGAAATTTTTGAAATCGGTTCGGTAGTATCGGAGATTACCCGCCATAAACATATAAACTCACAAACGGTTACCTCTTTATAGTAATAGTATTGATTATTTCTGGCCACGATATTCCAGCCTAGCCTTTTGGTCATCACAGACATTCAATTTTCTCCTCTAGAGAAATTAAAGGTCTGTGTTAGTCACCTGTTACCTCAATGATTTTTGTGGCTTTAAAATTAAAAAGCATGGTTAATGGCTACATAATTTATATTGACGGGACTTAGCACGAATCTTTTAACATTAAATAAAAAAGTCCCGTTACTAAAATTTATGTAGTTAGGTATGTATAAAAAGCGAGTAAGTTTAAAAAAACACTAATAGTTAATGGCGTCTAGGAAGATGAAAGAGTTATATTCAAAATCCTTTAATTTAATAATGAGGTGATAGTAGTGAAGAAATTTTACGAAATACTTAAAAGTATTAATAGGTATCGATTGAAATATAATAGGTAATAATAGGTAACCTATTATCTATAACGGATGATATCTGGAACTTTATCTTTAAAATTACTTATCGCTGTACTTATCTTAAAGCTTAAAGCTTTCCCGCCTTGAATTGAAATTCTCAAATTGCTCATGTTGACATTTGTTGATATTGTCATTAACATCTGCTGCTGGTTTGGTATAGGTAAGATTTTTTATTACAATCAATTCAGGTCCGCATCTAAGCGTTAATAGATCTATGAAATAAAGTTTATTTTATAATGATGGCCGTGTTCAATTTGTCACGATTACATGGTGTCTGCCTCGATTGATGGCTTTCCTGGCAGTTCTCAAAAGAAAATACGCAAGATGAACAGATATTCTTTCTTCGTGTAAACGAAAAATGTAAATTATAAGTGCTTGTAATTTTGTTTATTTTTTAACTGCCAGCATTTATTTAACCTGCCCTAATAGTATGTTAGTGTGAGTCAAATCTTGCAAGTTAAATTCGACTTTTCAGCGTTCGATTGATCTCAATTTCGGACACAGATATAAAAATTTTGGAATACACCATTAGATTTAATGACAATACCTTATCCTGATATGCGTGACCAGATGGTGCACCCAAGATTGTCTCCGACGATGGAATTCCTAAACGGTTATTGGCACGGTCAATGCATTTTACACGTTGCTCTAGTTCTGATGGCAATGCATTTATGTGATAAGCGAAATCTTTGTTGGATTAGGATCTTCTCAGTGAGGGAACTTTTCAATGGTCACTGTACCTACGGAGATTATTTTTCTACTGTCTTTTATACCTAAACTTTCATTTACTATCACGGACATTTTAATAATATTTATAAATTAAATGGTATAATAGGTGGTAACATTTGAGGCATTTGGCAAAATCGATGACAGACGGATCTCTCTCTAATATTCGCATGTGCATTCGGGGCTGTGATGCCATGGACCAACGAACAGCGTAAAAAATTCTTATAATGTGGACACTCGCCAGGGTAATTTGTGGTACGTGTATGTGATGCTCCATCCAATGTCTGTCGAATGTTCTAAGCTCGGGTGAGCCTCTAGCCCTATATTCCTACCTCGCTTTCTGTACCCGTCAGTTGCGATCCAAGTTGTAAGAATGTGGGCCCATCTTTCAGGCTAAAGAAAGGGACACGTGGAAAGAGAGAGGGGAGGCTTTTGCCCAGCAGTGATGCAGCAGACATGATATAGCTATTAAAAAAATGTGATGTTCAGCCGTGCTCTATTGCGATGGCTCAGTAATTTGTAGCTCAGTTGTGATTCGTTGTTTTCTATAGGTTTTGACGCTGACGTGGTAGGACGTAAGTCGAATCTCCATACAATTTCGGCTTTGTCCGTCGACGGTTGTCAACGTGACGGAGGACGACGAAGCGCAACGTAGCAATGGGATAACTGGATTCGACTCTTAACTGGATTCAAAACAAATACGATCCTCCGTTTGCACCGATTGGATGTACAGTCACAGTACATCAAGTTACGCTGCACTCTATGTCGCGGTAATAGCGACGAGTTTGCAATGAACTTGCGTAGGTTGATGTGCTGTTGACTGTACTCAAGTACATCTTGTCAGCACAATGTGAAGAGCACAACATTGAATTTGCTTTCGTATGTCGCAAATGAATTTGTTGGTGATTTCTAGAGCGTGTAATAATATGCATTGTTTATATGTTTGTGACATTTTGCGTCGCGACGTGTGGCATGCTACTATAATATTATAACCTAGTTAATTAGGTAAGTGCTTGCTAAAGTCCCGCCATGGCACTGCAATATCTAGTATGTTGTCCACTGATTTGTTGTCCTTGTTTTATATCTCAATAGCTTCATTGACGACCTCCGGTCATGATACCTGACAGCTACACTGGAGGTCCCGGGTTCGACCCCGGTCAGGTCAAGATGGAAAATAATCTATTTCAGATTGATCTGGGTCTTTTATCTATATATGTTATAGAATATAGTATCGTTGACTTTATTATCCCATAACACAAGTTTCGGACTTACTTCGGGGCTAACTCAATCTATGTGATTTGTCCCTATATATTTATTTATTTTATTGATAGGTGTTACCTCATCATTATCATCAGTTGATCTCTCCTCTGCTTACTGCTGTGCATAAGCGTCTCTTTTTATATGGCATTTTAACTTATATGCTCATCCATCCATGATGCGGATGTGACTTTTAAGCGAAACACTCTTGACAATTTCGGATGTCGCGCCGAAGACCGTGCGATGAAGGAATAAAAGTAGGAAAGCGGACCCTGGGCTCCGATGCCCAACATCTAAGGAAAAAACAGCCAAAACGCTCAGTTAGGATAGGTATTTTTAGAAGAAACAAAAAATCATGGATTTTCAGCTGTTAGTCTCGTATCTGCATGGAACATGGAATTAGTAGGGCGAGTACCTATTAATTCCATGCATATCTGTATCTATGATTATTATTTCCTACTTGGGGACGACAGTGACATCAGACGGCTGGTTAGTCATTCTCACCCAGTTCACTGAAAATCAGGTATCATCGGAATGGATTAAAGTGGACATCAAAGTGCAAAAAGATCCATCAATGGATCTAAAAGGTGGATCTTGGTGGATGTAGCGAAGGGGGCCAATATCCAGCAGTGAGTTAATAGGTAGGACAAACAAATAGGTAACTAAATATGACGATAGGTTAAATTGTATAAATTTTATTTATAGCATAACGGGTCACCGATTATTTTTATATTTATTTTATTTACGATTCGAACAAACTAAATCATTATATAACAATGTGCAAACACAAACAGTTAACACATTTAATGTAAGTCACTGGATTGCCCCAATTATTGTGTGCAAGTCTACTTCCCCATTCGATGTCATCTCACGCAAAACCATGACGCGCTGGTAAAAGTGTTTGCGTTACGTGGTTGCGTAACCAATTTGACAATGATGTTTCCCCATACGATTGTCTCGGACTAAGCTTCGGAACGCCCTGTATATATCATGAATGTTGCTTGAAGGAACTCCAGTGATAAACAAGAATTACTAAAGATGAGTAAAGTGGAGGTTTTTGTATTGGTTTTGGTGCTGTCGTGTTTGAGGGTCGAGGCTGATTATGGAAGTGATGGGTAAGGTTTTAATTTGTTTGGGACGATGTGTAGGAGTATTATTATATACTAGAGATGGTAAACTAGTCACTTATAGCGTAGAGGTAGGTATTAGTGCCTTAAGGCAGGTACTGCCAGCGTACTACCGCCATCATCACATATATATTTTTTTATGTACCTAATAGCGAAAACTAAAAGAAATCTAAACAAATTATGCTACATTAAGTAAATGATTCTATTTAAAAGTATTGCATTTTTCTTTGAACCAATGATATTATATATAAACAAAATAATATATCATTGTATTGACCACAATTTACTAAATCGAAAACGGTAGCTATATAAAGTCTAAAGTAAACTAAGAACTAACTAAAGTCCGTGTAGTACCTAAATGATGTCTAAGAATATTGTGTTGGAAAACTATAAGTACTTTCTGATGAAATAAAATCACTCAAATTTTGGAAGCAGGGTTGGATGACGATATAGATAGGTATCCAAAAACACTACCTAATACAGCTAATACTAAAAAAATAGCACTTTTTCACGGGAGTGAAAATCTATTACCTAAACAGTTCGTTTTTCACTGTAAATTTTATTTTAATGGAAAGTGTTTCATGTTGTGTAGTTACATGGCTGAAGTAAAGCCAGCCTCTATAGTCGCAGCTGAATGACTACCTAAATAACCCAATTCAGTTTCGATTTCAGAGGCTTTATGCCCAGCGCAGGGTACAGAACTGAAGACCAGCTGGCGGAGCCTTCAGCCAGAGTGGACAAGAGCAGGGAGGAGCCTGAGAGGACACAGAGGTTCGGCATCTCTTCTTATGGCAGCACTGGCGGAGGGGTCCAGGTGTGTAGGATATTTACACGACTTCTACATGGTTGTCTGATGTATGTTTCTCCATCATGACGTATGGTTTCCACATTTTTGTTTCGATATTCTCCATCGTAAGGCGCAGGAATGGAAAAGACAAAAGTTAAACCATTGTTTGTTTCATACGCCCAGCTGCTCCGTAGAAATCTGCTATAAAGTAATTAATTCGTAATTATTTATTGAGTATGACCCATAATATGCTATGAGTGTTAAAATCTGGATGTCCCATGTGAACATTACAGGCACGAGTAGTATTGCTAGCCTCATCATACAAATTTCATATTGTCAGGGTGGCTACGGAGGGTCAGCGCCCGGGCTCTATGGACCTGTGAAGATCGACTTGGGGGGTGTCCTCATCGGCACCATCCTTGGATTTGGAGCTGTCATCGTGTTGCCTAAGATCATACATGCTTTGTCCTATGGGTACGGCGGAGGGTACGGAAGAAGTGAGTATAGCAGATTATTATTAAGTACTTTGGATCAATCATAATCATCATGAAATAAAACTACTACTTACGAGAAAAACTATTTTTTTACGCTCGTATGAAGTATGAAGCTAGTCGTATGTAGGTCATGCATCAGTCGATCGAAACCTCTGCTATTAAACATTTTGGTCTTGAGTTACTTTTAAGTTGATCTTTTTCGAAAGCAACCCAGGATGGGTTGCTTTAGCTCTACTTACCAAGTAGCTTTGGGTCTATGTAAAGCACAGAAACCAATACTTAAGGGAAGTCGTAATGACGGTGAACCGATTTCGGTTGTTAGTTGTAGATAGGTATGAGAAAGAATGGACAATCGCTGCTTTGCTGCAAATATAATTAAACAGAAATGGTAAAATATTAAGTAGATACAGGTACTATGGATTTCTGATGCCGTTTAGTTCGGATTCTGTCATCCAATAATGTCTCTTTTTGTTAAGGTTTGGAGGCAGATACGAGCCAGATCTCCAACATGCTGACCAGGCTGGATGAAACCCTGAACAAGTACAACATAGACTCTTCCGCTTGCATGCAGCGGTTAGCTTGCTCATACGTGCAACTCGCGAACGAGAACGTGATCACTGGGAATGCTACGGACTTCGATGCTCTTCTGTCTTCATTATCCAGGTGAATGTTGTGCTGTCACTCCTATATGGCCATATAATTATTGCTATCCCTTTCGCTCGATGTGGAAATATTTTTAGTGCGTACCTACCTACACTTATCTGCGTGTAGGTATATTGACCAATAATGAATAGTTTCACATGCCTATTTTGCCTTTATTAGAAAAACTACAATAGTATCTAAATGCGAGTATATATGGATAGTTAATTTTTTTTCTAAATCCTACACTACATGCTGAATAATGTTGGTAAGAGGTTAAGTCACGCAGGTTGGTTATGTTTTATGTCCCATGTGAATTTCGTATGGGAACAGTAAGTAGGTATATTCTGGGAAAAAAAGATACCTTTAGGGGTAAGTCTTGCATGAATATAATGGTAGCGCTACCCCTAAAGGGGTAATATTAAACTCCGATGTGGTTGGGCTAGGTTAAACCTACTTATTTGTTCTAGCAATTCATTGATTCGTCGCATGTTGGACGGAACCTCGATATATGAGGCGGTTTCTTCAGGAAAATCCATGGATACCGACTGCCAGGCCATTTATCCCAAGTGCAAGTTGGACAAGAAGACAATCGTAAAAATGCTGACTCAGCTTGTACCTTCTTAAAATAAAGTCTTATTTCCTAATTCGCTGTACAAAATAAAACCTAAGGAACAAAAGTGGCTTCATTCTCTCCCCCGTATTTATACCTTAAAGGTCGTCGTCATGAACTAGCTACAATGTACCTAGTTTCTAGAAATGAAGAAGGCCTTTCACTATATTTCCTAAAATATGTCTAATGGGCGCTAAGGCCTAAACATGGTCTAAAGGTGTCATGGCGAAGCTGAGGCCTATATTGCGACCAATAAGGCTTGATAGAAAGATGCAGGTACTCAAATAGTGCCATACTACCTACTGGAGAATATCAGGAAACTCCGTATAAATTCATTAAGTTTGTATACAATCAAAAAGTAAAAAAAAAATCAATGGAGGACGTAGGCAGTAAAGCTATAAACCCCGACATAACTTCCATTTCGTTTATACAAGAGATGAGTGTACCTATTAGAAAAAGCGAGTCAGCGCTGACATCTCCTGTCTCACATCCTTGCTCACATCTAAGGCTAAATAGTCTGTGCTCATCACATGCACGGCCTAATCTGCCACTTTGTATGATTATTACACAGATTTAAAAACATATTTTTATATTTGTGGATTATTAAGAGTATCTGAGACGATGTCGACATAGTTATCTCGGTCTATATTGTAAGTGATGCGCGCGGGGGGGCCATTAGATTTATTAACATTGTTTTCTTTAATTTATATGGCAACATTTATCGATCATTCATTCACAAAACTACTGTCATTCAAACATTTCATTCAGCTTTCAATTCATTTTTCATGAATTGCGGATAGCATGTAATGGATGTAAGAAAATTACATATTTTATGATTACTTAGGTCCATTTTAACGCAAACGTTTTAATTTTATTATTGATATTACAAGTCGGAGTGATGGCTAACAACGCGGAGATAACTGGCCCTGTATCTCAGGAAGATATAGAGGCAGCGGAAAAATTGAAAAACGAAGCCAATGATTTTTTTAAAAGTGAGTACATATTTGCATTTTATTGCTAATTAATACGCAGTTGTGTTGCCCTGTAATTTATTTACGATGTTTGTTTATCGATCGTGACTTGGTTATATTTACGTGATGCTGACATAACCTCTAAAATTTTCAGGGCAGAATTACAACAGTGCCATTGACTTATACACACAAGCAATTGAGAAGAATCCTGGAAATGCTGTATTTTTCGCTAATAGAAGTATAGCTAATTTGCGGCTAGAAAACTTTGGGTATGCATTGACTGATGCCTCCAAAGCTATAGAATTGGATAGGGGTTACACTAAGGCTTATTATCGCAGGGCAGCCGCATATATGTCTTTAGGAAAGTACAAACTAGCACTTAAGGATTTTGAATATGTAAGTATAAACATAGTAACATTTTATTTGAATAGGTAATAAAGTCAACAGTTGCATCAGTTTTGTTTATAAATAGTACATTTTCTTATGTTTATTTCCTGGGTCTCCATAACTAGATAAAGAGAGTACTTACAACCCATCTGTCCAATGTCACACTTTAGTAACATGTTAAATATATTTAAATAAAATATTAGACTTTTTATCTGCAACTACTACTATGTTCTATAGCTATGGCTGTGCTGAATCTTGAAAAATATATTCTATTCATTTATTCTTAGTTGGCATGTTATGTTAAAAGTATCTAGAGTCCATTGAATACCAAAGACCCACAGACATGGCGCTACACTCACATATTGTTGGACTTAGGCACTATGTAAAGTTGTAACTAAACAACACAGAAATAAGTATTATATACTTATTTTAGGTAAAACACAAGTGCAGTCATATTGTTAGCTAATAAACACTAACAAGTGGTGATGTCAGTATTATACACATTTTTTATTTTTTAGGTAACCAAAGTTAGGCCAAATGATCAGGATGCGAAGATGAAATATAATGAATGCAACAAAATAGTAAAGAAAATTGCATTTGAGAAAGCCATATCCGTTGATAAGAAGGAAGTTAACATTGCCGATTCTATCAACTTAGATGCTATGAGTAAGTTTAATTATATAGTATTGTGATTAATTGCGTATCTTGATTGACTGTATGCATATGTAGTTGAGTTTACAATTTGATCTTTATCATCAAAAGTTTTTGCTGCAAGATGTGTTAGCCATATGCCATTAGCTATAACACATTTTATATGGAAAAAAAACCATGGAGGTTTGAAAATTTATTATTTGTTTATGCAAAAGAATATCGCCAATACATTTTTATATTGATGGATAACAATTTTCCAACAGCAATTGAAGATGAGTATGTAGGTCCAGCGCTGGAAGACGGCAAGGTGACCATGAAATTCATCACAGAACTCATGGAATATTACAAACAGCAGAAGAAATTACACAAGAAATATGCTTATAAGGTAAATGTCTGTGTGTGGTTCCTTAGAATATAACTAATTGCCTTATATATGATATTCACGATATAGAGAATTATATCGTCCCGTGAATGTCGTATGAGGTGATTCAGGGACACATTGGCAGTTGATAGACAACAATGGCTTCCCCAAAGACAGGTGTCTTAGAATTTAAATATTATTAAAATTACCCCAGGCTTCGCGTTGTCACATCCTCGAATGCAGCCCGGAATACGCGAGGATGGGAGTTTGGTACTTACTAAAATTATCATTTTTGCCTCTGTCATTCCATGTGTTTGGCAGTTTGCAAGTATAATACCACGAAGATGCGCACGTGGTATATGATTTAACGAGACAAGTCACTTCAATTATGTAATAGAACTAATTCCCTGTGTTTGGGAGTTTGAAAATATTATACCACGTGCGGAGGTGCGCACGTGGTATATAATATACCGAGGCGAGTTACTAGAACTATGTACAATACTCGGAAAAATCTTCTCAGTCTTTTTTTTACCACTGTGTAGCTCCTTCAATTTATGCCAACTTTGTCGTTCTTGCAAGGGCAAATTCGATCCAATCAATTTCGATCTCTTTATATCATCAGACAAGCTCATTTGAGGTCTTCCCTGTGGAAAAGTACCTTGAACCAATTACGTACTAAGTTTTAATTTATTAATACTTTCTAGAATAATATTGGGTACAAATGTGTGGTTTCTGTCCTAGAATAGGACTTCACTCTAATCACCATTCCAAATCTTCTTGTGGATATACCGCTGATAGGCCACTTAAGCTTTCCCAAAGAGGGTTGTTACCCTATGTATCTAATTAATTTGCGTAGCTTAATATGCTATTGACTATACATCAATATATTAAAATACTTTCATAATATTAATTTCTTTACAGATTCTCATCGATGTCAAAGCATACCTTCAAAAGCAACCTTCGCTGGTGGACATCAAAGTGCCTGACGATGAGAAGTTCACAGTATGCGGAGACATTCACGGACAGTACTACGACCTAATGAACATATTCAAACTGAATGGATTACCATCTGAGAAGAATCCATACTTGTTTAATGGAGACTTTGTGGACCGAGGGTCCTTTAGTGTTGAGTGCATATTCACACTGTTTAGCTTCAAGTTACTGTTCCCCAATCACTTTTATATGTCAAGAGGTAAGTTGTTTTGATAAGCTTTAATTAACTTGCTATGTATGAGAGTGGAATTTTGCAACTTAATTGTCAAGCACTATCTTCAATCGATTGAGCGGAAATTTTGTACACACGTTTGCATTGTTATAATATGTATGACCTAATTGGTGCATCTAGGATCGGTTTCCGTCTACACCGGTAAACTGCACTGACATGTTTTAGAAGATAGACCTTCGTTCACATCACTGGCTTTTTCACGTCAATGTTTAAATAACGTGTCACATCGAAGTTTGAGTGGACGTTTCGAAACACTAATAGTGAGTATTTCTCACTAGCGTTTCAAAACGACCACTGCTGAGAAAAAATGCCGACATTTAGTCACAAACCATTTTTTTCTAATAGTATAACATCAGACATATAATTTTCCGTTGTTATCTCTGCTTATGGATATAAAATAATCATTGTTCTCGTTTTGCCATCCTCTTTTTTTCTCAGGCAACCACGAAACCCTGGACATGAACAGAATGTATGGTTTCCGCGGAGAAGTATCTTCCAAATACACCTCACAGATGGCAGACCTCTTCACGGAGGTGTACAACTGGCTCCCTCTAGCGCACTGCATCAACAACAGGGTGCTTGTGATGCACGGAGGTCTGTTCTCGAAGGATGACATCACGCTGGAGGATATCAGACATGTGGACAGGAATAAGCAACCACCTGAAGACGGTCAGTATTTATATTTTTCCTCGCTTTTATACAAAGACTGATTGAGTTTGATGTAGTGTAGTGATCTTGGCAGGGTCGCAATGTGAGGAGAGCTACTATCATCAGTCTGTATTCCAAGTATGTCTGGTAGCGAAATAAAATCATTTAATGTGCCAGCTGCTTCCCTTTACAAACAACAAATACGACGACTATTCTATTTTTTTAGTATTCATTGTTGTAAGGCAACAGAAATAAATTATCTTTGATATTTCACCTGCCTCGCTTGGTTTAATTTTTAATTCAATAAATTAATCATGGTTCATGAGATAGCCTGTTTACAGACGGACAGACAGTGAAGTCTTGAACATGGTTTTTACTTTTCCGTAATGATAATGTCTGTCTTATTTAATTTCAGGTATAATGTGCGAGCTCCTGTGGTCGGATCCCCAGCCGATGGGCGGGCGGGCGCCGTCCAAGCGCGGGGTGGGCTGCCAGTTCGGGCCGGACGTGACCAGCAACTTCCTCGCCCGCAACGGTTTGGATTACATCATCAGGAGTCACGAGGTCAAGAACGACGGCTACGAGGTGGCCCACGACGGGAAGTGTATTACGGTGTTCTCCGCCCCTAATTACTGGTGAGAATTTGAAGTGATTAAGATTGAATTAGATTTTCACACTGAGATTGTTGTGAGAAATCTTCTTTGATTTGTTCCGAGATTTTGCCTAAAATTAACCATTAGTATCATTAGAAAATTCTTATTTTGTAAATGTTTTAACCTCGGTCTACGATCGGACATAAGGTCTGACTGGAAATCAGTGTTTTACTATTGAATTAATTTAGGCTTTATCATGTACAGGAATATTAGTGTGTCACAGTATATATGTTTAAATTTTTTCTTTCTTTGTAATATGTATGTGTGTTTCCAGTGTCAAATAAAAATGTTCATGTCTTAAGAAAATTTTAAATATTTTAAATTAAGTATTTATTTGCCTGCTTGGTAGTATAAAAAAATATTGCATTGCTAAATAGTACTTTAGAAGACATCGAGAATATAGTTAAATTGATTGAAAGATGGCAGGTTTTAGCCCAGCAGTGGGTTGTTGAAGGCTGAAAACGGTGATGGCAATCAAATCGAAAATTAAAATGCTAATATTTGTATGTTTTTCGATATATTCCCGCTGTTGTATGTTGTTATGATTATAAATTTTACATTTTTGTTTGCTTTTCAGTGATACAATGGGTAATCTTGGTGCTTTTATCACAATGAATGGTAAAGACTTGAAGCCTAATTTCACTACGTATGAAGCTGTGGTGAGTTTATTATGATTATTTTAATTGAATCGTAAACCGTAGTCTAGTTCCAATACATAGTTTGTGGCGTGTCGTTCCGTCCTAGAATAGGACTGCTCCATTTCTACCGTTGATGTCGTAGAATGCGACTAAGGGACACATAGCCTTGTTATTGTTAGTTGTCAGGCCACAATAGAATATCCAAGTAGGGTTAACGTCCAAGTAAATTTTGAAGGTTTAAAGAAGAGAGAGTAAACCCTTCGGGCATGATAGGATTGTTTAAATTAGTTTCTTTGGGCATTTCTTCTCAGCAGTGGTCGTTCCGCGGTACTAGTAGTTTGTAGCTTTTTAAGAGAAATAATGAGTGAAAAATTGTTTATTCAAGTGATACGTCACATTTCAATACGTATATAAGTGTTCGTATTTAAATGTGAAGTGAAAATGTAGTTTGTTAAGGCGCAATTTTAAGTCTTGGTCACTTGAATAAAATAAATTCATTCATTCATTTCATTAATTTGATTTTATTATTTCCAGCCCCACCCCGACGTGAAGCCGATGGCATACGCGCATTCCTTTTTCAACTTGCTCTGCCAGTGATGCGACTGAGTCGTGCGCTCCTCTACATTCATTGATCACACATTACAAGCCACCACACCTGTTAAGTCTAGTTACTTTACATTAATGGGTATTCGCCTCGTTTTATTTTTTTTTATATCCATCAAAATTGGCCAGTAACCGTTTGATTTATTTAAAATTAGATTTTTTGTCTATGTCATTTTATGACAACGCCTTTATAAAATTTAATTTCAGTTCTTTTCTCACGGTAGATTGTAGTTTCGCTCCGAGATGTCCGTAAATTATTATTTTGTATCGAAAAATTCACAAGCTTGTCTTCCGCCATGTATTACTATCATAATCTAAATTTTTATAGTGATTTTTAAATACACGGACGACATGTACGTTCTATTTTGACAAAATAAATAAAATTATACATTTTTCTACGAATCTTATTAAACCAAAATTTAAATGCGTTCTTTTGTTTTTAAATTTATGGTGCGTTTGCGAATTCGCAAGTGGAAAGGTCATGTTTTTTTAAAGGTGCGGTCATACCAACGCCACCTGCGTTTTATTTTACTTTAAATCCATTTTCAGTAAATCACACGACTATTAATGCCTATTTAAACCTAGCAAGTAAATAATGTCCGTTCTTTCGTTAATGTTTACTGTCAATTACAATGCGTATTTCGATTATATTATGTGCATACTAGATATATGATAAATACAATAATTCATCGCTTTGTTTGAGAAGCCAACTCACCAAGAAGTACAGCATATTTTTAAACAGGGGCAGAAACTGTAACGGGACCCCTCTGCAGCATTTAAGATAATTTACTCCTACAAAAAAAAAAACAATGGTTGGCATTTGTGTGAAAGGAACAAAAAGAATTCTTTATCAATTTGTAAGTACTCTTTATTTGTTATAATTTAAAAGGTTTTTTCAATTAATTGACGATGTTAATATTATAATATCATTATTTTAAAAGCTCTATTTCGATTTATATATCTATAGCCAAAAACATTTATTATTAAAACCTTTGAAATGCCCCCCCTAGATACGGAGCTGATTCCCTTCGAAGAAAGAAACGTGCAAATTTATACTAAGAATTTCATATCAAAAGCCGTTGGTTAGACCGTGCCTTACTTGACTATAATTATATTTGATTGACAATCAACTGGGAGTGTACTACCAATGAACTGTGAATGGAGGTAACTGTAACTATCGCCTTCTATCCATGGGATATATTTCTAAGACAATACTAAATGCTATTGTATATTGGAGTTTCTAAGTCCTTTGTATAATGTATCATCTAAATATAGATACTTTAATAGATATGAGCGGTCATTCGAGCTTGCACGTCCACTGAACCGAGAGGTCCTGGGTTCGATCCGCGGTCGGGTCATGATGGAAAATGATCTTTTCTGATTGGCCCGAGTCTTGGATGTTTATCTATATATGTATTTGTTATAAAATATAGTATCGTTGAGTCAGTATCCCATAACACAAGTCTCGAACTTACTTTGGGGCTAGCTCAATCTGTGTGGATTTGTCCTGACATATTTATTTATTTGAGGTCTGCAGAATTATTGTTAAAATTACACAATACTTTTGCTTGTAATGATCCATTTCGGGTTTATACCAATCAGAAAAGTTATGGAGTTGACGCGAGATTCCAGATTTTCTTTTTTGAAACTTTGAAAAAATGTTGAAAAATATTTGTTAACAACTACACATTATTTCATTATGTATAATCGAATATAATAAAAAGGACTTATCGACTCCACCGTACATAAGCTGCTTTACAAGCAATGTATTCGCGACTGCATAATTCTGTAAATTTTAGATGTAAGTCGTAGCCATATTTTCACAAATTTTCGTTAATATTAAAAGTTCTACAACCGTATATTCTTTCTACGCTGACTCGAAGGTATGTACATAATACCGAATTTTATCAAAATATTTCGGTGTTTTGTCGTTCCTTATGCCTAAAGGTCGGTTACGTAATAATCATTCTTATCACTGCATTGAAAAATACCTATTTTTGTAATTTACGATTCGCAGTGAGGGAATTGTATGGTATTCCTGAACTAGGACAATGCTTTTATCTCTTCATGTCCGACATTGTAAAATAGCTATAATTTATGTAACCTCCAAGAGAGCTTACGATAATAATGTCATCAAAAAACGGATTTTAAATTTGTTATAAGTTGAAATTGAAATAGTTTGCAATATTCGGCGTTTGATTAGTTGAGAAATTGACATAGACTGATGCAGACCATTTTCTGTCGAATAATAATAAAAGAACAGCAATTATAACATAAGACTGAAGATTTTGTTTGTTCAAAGAAATATTTGCAGTAGTTATTGAGTTACACCCTTACTAATAATAATATAATAACTTGATATTGCATTATCTGTTTTGATTTTCCTCAGTGAAGTCTGTCTGGCTGTACTGCTAAAAATAGACCAATATAACAATTATGTTGCGTAATTAAATAATTTAGTTTTATTTTGTTGTAGAACAAATTTTATTTCGTCACCACATCACTCGATGTCAAAGATTTTTTTTTATTAATATTAAAATGTATATACACGATGTTTTATTTATACCGAACAAGATGATTCGCATTTATAACTGTTTTTTTACAAGTTACCAAGTTTTAAAGCGATGCATTTAGTAAATATACAGCTAATGTACTGGTTCATGGGTTATTATGTTTAGCTGTTGAAGTATGTCTTTTGAAATCCTTGTGCGCATGTAACAAGGTCTAAAAGTAAACTGTTTTTATCTAAAAGTATTTTTTTCAAACCTTGGGGAGACTTTTAAGTCCAGTTTTGTCCAGTAGTGGACTTGTGGCATGCGTCTTGTACTAATCGCTCTTTTTCAACGATTCATCTTTATATATCTATTATATCTGAGCGACAATATGTGATTTTTTCAATTATGTCAAATTCATAAAAATACCGAATTAGTATAGAATAATCGATATATATTTAGATATTATACACTCAATTGTAAACTTTGTTTTTAATTTAAGTCAGTACTGCTCAATTTTAAATTAAATGCGATTAGATTACCTATTTATTGCGGTGCAAAATTATGCTTATATTAAAACATGTATATTAATCTTTTCACATATTTTTTATTAAAATTGTATTTGCATATTTAATGGAAAAGAAAATGCACGTGTAAAAATACACTTTGCTGATTTTAAATCTTATTTTTCTCTTCGCAAAGTCTACATTCATTTGGCACTGAAATATTGAAAACTGACACTTATGTGGCTCAAAAATGCGATTTCAGAATGTTCGTTGAAATCTCCACTTACTCGTCACTATAATAAAGCTCAAATTTAATATTTGCGTTTCTTCGTGCACATCACTCTAATGCAGCCGTTTTGAATATTAAACATAATGACCCCACCTTCACAGCAAACTGAATTGAAATATATTTATAATCATGCAATAATATCGAATTGTAACGACCAACGTTATAGGTTGTAATGTTAAGTACACACTAGCGATACGTAAGCTTACCACCGCCTCACGGCTCCAAATAAATGTATTTAACTCAGTTTACACAATTTGGTGTTCACTACAGTAAGGAAAAAGTATGTATTTTTATTGGTATTTATCCCGTATTTCATGGTTTCGATATGTTGACGTAGGTATTTTTTTTGCGCCTCTACATCATAAGGAGATAGAAATCTATTTTCTATGTCTTTTTGTATTATACCATGTTCATTGACATTACGACAAATTAGTTTACTATAGTGAACACCAACGCTACAAAACATTATGCTTAGCAGCATACTTTTCAATATAATTATAATAATAGGTAATTATAAATATTAATATAGAAATACACGAGCGCTGGATACGGCGCCAATACTCTTTCGCTGTCAGAATCCATAAGCTAAATCTGTCAGGAACAGAAATAGACATAAACAGAGTAAAATGCTGTTGTGAAAAATATTACTTCAACACAAAATACTCAACAAGCCTTAGTGAGTGACGCCATCTCTTTCTTGCCTAATGTGGGTTTTCTGTACACCAGAAATAACAGATGTTAGTACCTAAGCGTTGGGTCCGACGCTGTGTTTTCATTGGTCAATAATTTGGCATATGCGTTAGGTTGTCAAATTTAAATGACAGTTTTGTGCTATTTGACAGTTGGACCCGCCTTTGGGGAAAATCGAGAAAATCCTAGCATTTTTCTGATGTTAATGTGGATTTTAACAGCGAAGAGACGATATGCCAGTAGGTCGGTTTTACTTGAACACGAAACCTCTGCGTCAGAAATTGTTTTGCCGAGCATATCAGACGATGTAAATAGGTTTTGGTGTTGACTTAAATTAATAAAATTGTTAAATTTGTAACCGTGTGGTTTTATTTTCAAACCTTCCTATTATTTAACATTTACTTAAAGCATAATGTACATGCCTATACTTATTTAGAGACTCGTAAGGTATGTGCTAAATGTGTTCAAAAATTACTTAGAATTATGTAATAGCTATTTAATAATATGTAGAAGAAAAATAAAACTTGCGTTGGTACTTCACATATATTTATACTTCCTTTCCTTACAACTTAATAATCATGTGCTTAGCCCTAACTTTAATTGTCGATACAGGCACTGCAATACCACAACACTAAATCTATGATTGTGAGATCGAAATAAATTTTCGGGGACAAATCTCGCTAAGTACAATTCAATTTATTTATTAGCAATAAATGGTGTTTACAATGACGGTCTACATTCTAAATTACAATGTCCTTATAGGTACCTATCAAATTACAAATACCTATCAAAGTTCTTAACATAAATCTCTGCAAAAATACTCCGTTACTTAAACATGTATGGTAGAATTTTGAAACGAGATCTTTAAGAGTTGATGGATGTTGCCATTGTGTCCAATGGGAGCTTAATGGGAGAGAATTCCATTAGAGCTCTAAGCTTTATTGAAGAAGGACTTTTAAAAGGAATGAGAGTATTGCATTGGTGTAGAAAGAAGGTTATTAGCGGAATGCAGACGATTGTCATTATTGCGAAAAGTGAACTTTTCGCGGAGATAAATAGGGGAGAAAGGATTAAAAATTACGTCGAGTTCTAATAGGAATATAGATGCTTGCGACACTCAAGTGATCGTATTTGCGAAAAACAAATATGAACTTGATGCAGAAATTTTGAGTTCCTCATAAGGATTACAGTATCTGCATAATCGAAAAGAGGAATAACTAGTGAACGATTTTTATGAAAAACAAGAGACAATCGTGGGACAATTTATAAAATATACCTAACCTACAATTAAAATTTACACTAGCATCCTAACAGCGAGACAAACTACCGTCACAATAATACTACTGGTGACAAAAGCGGAAGAATTGGGTTCCTCGCAGTCCTCGTTCTGTTCCACTTGTATGAAGAATGACTGGTGGAGTTCTTCCCTGGTATCCATGTATAGGTTCAGGGCCGTGGCGGCGGCTGCTGGTAGTGTGCGCGTGCGACTCAGCTTCCAGGCGGTGACTGAAAATAAATAGGGTATATTAATAGGTAATAGCGTACCATAAAAAAACAATCAATTTATTGATTATAATATTAAGTTTATTATTATTATTCATATTTACAAAAAGCATCATAAATACAAAACAAAAATGCCGTTTTACAAATAAAAATAATCTTCCAACGTGCCACAGGGAGGCAACGTGCCCAGTATACTGGCAGCGTTGCCCCGTTGTATAGCGAGGCTTACACGCTGAGCAAAAAAGCTGCCAGCCCTCGAGTCTCCCGTTGCCTCCACGAGGCGCGTCGTTATTTCTCTTATATTAAGTAAGGTATTTATTATTCTGTAGTTCTCATTATAATGTGTTAGGTACGCTTTTTCCTCTGAACTCGTGATCTCACTTCGACATAATTGTTTAGAATATCGAGTCATATGTGGCCGTCAAAATCAATCTTATGTCGCCCGGCACTTACGCCATTATTGCCGTTGTTTTATATTGGAACAACGGCAATAAAGACCTAAGTGCCAGCCGCCATAAGGTCCCTTTTGATTTGGACGGGCACATATGGTGAATGCATTATGGTTGATGATGCAGATTAGGTATAAGCATGGATTTAGTAAGACGGAATACCTACTAACTCCATGGGGCAGTCAAGAGTAGGGGTAGAAGGTAGAACAGATTTTAAAAATGTTTTTGTATCTGTATCGGTAGAATGAGCATTCGCTTGGTGTAAATGCAAATTTAGAAAAAAATCACATCTAATGTTCGAATGAATGGAAATATCACTCACCAGCTCTGTTGTACAGGTCGATGTTGACGCAACTGTACACGAGCGAGTACGATACGTAGTCCGTAGTCAGTACGTACAGGGTCGAATTGGTCATCACTGAAACAAATTAGAAATGTAGATATTTGGGAGAACATTAGTATTAAATGTTTAGATTCGGACGACTCCCAGTAAAATGGATTTAGATTCGTTTTCCTCTTCATTATTGTACCAACATGAGAGAGAGAGAGAATGCAGAGCAGCAGAGAAGCTAATTGCAGATTTCTTAATACTATATGCCTCAATAGGACCTCCAAAGGTCGGTTCTTTCTTTTTTATCGAGTGTATTCTTGCTAAAATTGATATCACATTTATTCGAGTCCCTTAAAGGCATCTGACTCGACTTACGACTACCTGCCGCTGTCTAGTGGCAAATAGTCGCATACACTACACACAAGTGACCTAAATTGTTCAATGTGCAGGTTTCCTCACGATGTTAACCTTCACCGGAAGGAATAGGTGTCACGAAAACTATACTACACAAAAACTATATATATAGATAGGTATATACTAACACGTAGGTAATAATCTCAGAATTCGAACCTAAACCTTTGATCACAGGCGTTTAGTACTGGAGCGCCATCGTCCCGTCACTATTGTGTTAACCGATAGCCTCTCTCACTGGTGCTCCAGGTTCCCAAGATACAGGTTTTCCCTAGTTTGGGAGTCGATATGTTTATACTGTGTAACATTTTTGTTAAATAAAAGTCCTTACCATCAGTCCCAGCAACGGGCAGTGACACAGTAAGCTTGGCACTGCCGTCTTCTGAACTGACAACGGCGGTTCCCTCGATGGTCTCCAGGGTACCGTTGACGACCTCCCAGTTTAGTACAGTCACTGTCTCCGTGCCCTGGTCCAGGGAGTACCTGGCGCCGGAACACGAACCGCTCTCCAACTGGTACGGGTAACGCTCTATTTGGTACCAGGTGCCCGTGTACTGTAAGAAAAAGCAGTTTCTGTGCCCAAGGAACGTAACAGTTTGGCTTTTCTTATAAAAAAATGTTTAAGTCATCCCGCCGTCTACTCCTTGGTCTGCCTCTACCTCTCTTTGGCCCTTTAGGTTAAAAAGTGTGTAATTTTGCCCACTGTTCTGGCCGCATGCGATAGACGTCTATAAATTTGATATTTTTGCGTCGGAGGAAGTGGGGCTAGATTGAGCTATTGTATTTTTGGTCTTGATATGTAAGTATTACATATTATTCTTTTGAATATGACCCAGTGACCTTACCACGTCAGTAGACATTAGTTTCAAAATTTAAAAATCCTAAAATCTCCTGACAAAATCCAATCTTACTTCAATAGCGTTGAAGTTCTGTTCATTGGTAATGAAGTCATCGCACTGTCCAGGCAGGATGACCTGTTGGCCGTCCTGCTCAGGATAGTGGAAGCAGGCGTTTGCAGTCTGGCTGGTCGTGCTGTAGAACTGAGGGTACAAGACTTGGTTTTCGGAGATCACGGCGTCCATCGTTGTTTGAGCGGCTGCGGGGAACTCTTCGATGCGAGACTTGCTGTATTTCGCGCTCCAAACTGAAAAAAAAATAAGGAGTTCATCAATATAAGTATACCTAACTAATTGGCGAATTTTTGTATTTATAAAACTTGGAAATAAATTGTTTAAATAATAGTGTAGTAATAGAAGAAAGCTTAGAAACAGACAGAGGGGTAGGACGGCTTTGTTTAATAATATCTAATGATGCAGTTATTATATGTCTTCCGTAGTTGATTGACAGACAATGCTCAGCCGAAAGGCGTAGGAAGTAGAGGTCCCTTGGGGATTGTAGGGGACCAGACCACTAAGATAGAATATTTTGAAATTGTCACTGGAATGGGAAGAAAGGATTTTTTTACACTAAAGCTAATAAAAAGCTAAAAGATGTTCTACCTATATAGGTAATGTAAGATGGTCTATATAGGTAAAACTCATGGGCTGTGATGAGAATAAAACGTAAGAGTTTACATACCTTTTCTGTATTCGTTATCGATGGTCTCGCAGGAATATAGAAGCGCATAGGTACTGTAGTCTGTTGCTAGCACCCAGACATCTAAATATAACATAATTAATCGTTAATTGAAAGCTTTTACATATTTGAAAGCAATATAATAATTATTACACAATATCAAAAATAATGTCAGATTTGTCTATTTTCCGTATGATGGCAGAATTTATGTAATAAACTATCACTGACTCGCTTCTAAAGATACTTGAGAAGGATATCTACAATTTACACAATACACATGTAATTTAAACTTCCTAGTAGTGCCGTGAACTAAAATAGACAATAAACTTCACTCAAACCTTGTATGAATGACGTGGTCCCATTGCTGAGGAAGCGAAGCAATCTACCATTGCTATCAGCTTGGACAGTTCCAGAGGTGAACTGGGCAGTCACGTTGAAGATTGCGGTGTCAACGACCCTGATCTGATCGCCCAGTGTCTCGTAGTTGGAGCTGAGACAATCTCCAGCTTCGTTGTCTCGAGGGTAGCTCTCGATTTCGTGCCACCAGCCCATGAACTATAAAACCAAGTATTTTTTGAAAGTTGTATAAGATGAATTCATCCAGTACAATTTCTCATTAAAATAGTTACTTATGAAATAAAAATGTCAATATATAGGTATATTCAAATGATATTTTACCATTGGAAATTTTCTCCCATTGAACAAACATTTTATTATTACACTGGATAACCGATAAAACAAATATCAATTGGTAATCTAGGGGTTGGCGTAAAAACAACTGTCAATTGTCAAGGCCATGTGTTCCTTAGTCTCCTTGTACGACTTCCACGGGAGGATATGGAGTGCTTCTATTCTAGGGCGGAACCACACGCCAATTATCTGTATTTACGTATCTACCTGTTGAATGTCGAAGTTTTGTTGCCCAGTGATAGTTGCGCAAGGTTGTCTGAACACAGGCGCTTGATCATTCACTTCGGGTATGTAGAAGCAGGCCTCGTCGGATTGGTCGGTAGTCAAGAAGTAAGCGTTGTCCAGGCCTTGAGTTTTTCCAATTATTTCGTCTATGATGGCAGTAGCTCCAGCACTGAGTGTCCTTTCTCTGCTTAACTTCCAACTGCTCACTGTTACATGAGAATGTTGCATTAGGTAGGTATTTTTGGTCAAACTAACCTAAAGCTGTTCTACAATCTGGCCAATATTAGTGTTTATCTCTCTCATCAGTTTTCTCGGATTCTTCAGCAAAAGGTCCCCTTTCCGATGTTTTGCTCTTCTTCGGTAATCAGCATCTTTAGTTGTCAGAGTATCAATACTCTGACAACTAAAGATGCTGATTTCATATCAATATGAACACAGCTTTTTCTGGGTTTGCCATTTTCTGCCAGGAGGACAGCCAGATATAATTTGTTTCTTACTAACGTTACCGGCTTATGTTAACAAATATAATATGTATAATACGGTTAGGTAATAATGTTTTTCTGACAAATGAATCCTTACCTAGTCTATTTCCATTGTCTAAGTTTTGGCAGCTGTAGACCAATGAGTAGGAAATGTAGTCAGTGGCAAGCACGTAAAGAGTTGCCACTCTCTCCTCTGTAAAAGCATTTAGATAGTAGGTACTAAATAATAGGATAAGATCTGAGAAAATAATTGCAAACAGGTTCCACCAACCAAATTAGAAAGAACAATTCAAAATGTTTTTGAAGATAGATTATCAGCATTCATGTTAATTCTTTTGCTGGGCCTGCTGACTTTCTTCATGAAAGGATTAGGATGTTATCCTATAAGGTATTGTCTTTATTAAAGAGTTGTGAAAACATTCACTCAAAATGTAAGACTGGTCGCAAGAAGCTACGTACAAAAGTCCGATATAAATGGCATAACAAGTTGTGTTAAAAAAATATCATAATATACTCGTAGTAAGTATTAAATATGTATCAGCAGAAATGTTCTTTTTACGAAATCTAGTTAAACGAAATTACCGTTGCCCACAACAAAGGTAACGTTAATAACGCCACTGCCATCATTGGAAGACAGTTGTGCGGTTCCTTCTTGAGAGTTGAGAGTTTGGTTGAGAACTTCTGTATTAAGGACTCCTATGTCATCGCCGAGATCGGTGTAGTGCGCTCGATTGCAAGTGCCAGTTTGGTCAAACAGTGGATAGCGCGCGATTTCGAACCATCTTCCAGTATACTGAATGCAAAAAGAAGAAATAATTAGCGACATAATTAAACGACATCAATTTGGAAAAATAATGCAAGCACTTACCTATTTGAAATAATGCTAATGTTACTTCCGTGCGTATTTAAAGATCTTCGACAATTTGAACTGAATGAATAAGTATAAAATGAAATGAGACTTTATATTCGCATAATATAAAAAGTCGATACATCACAGCATTCAAATAAAAAAAAAAAAAATTCAAAATCTGAGAAGAAAAAGAAGGAAAAAAGTAATCATAACTCACAGCACTAGCATCAAAGTTAGCAACGCCAACTATTCTATCATCACATGATCCAGGTAGCTCGATAGCTTCTGGAATTCCATCAAAATCAGGATAGTAGAAACATGTATCGATGTTATGACCGATAACTTCATAGTAGTCCTCGAATAGATCGTAAGTTTCGGCAACTATATGATCGATAGCTGCATTTGCTTCGTCTGTGAGGCCTTCTTGGTACTTGCTGAGCTTCCAACTGTAAACTGGAATACATTATGAGTTAATACTACTTTAGGGAGAGGTTTCACAATTAACAGTGAACTTCTAGAATATTTATTCAAAAAGAGATACCTATCTTTATATGTTTGACGACTAAAGTTTCATGGAAAATTGATTATGTATCCAAAGCGAACTAGTTAATAATATTGAAACAATAATACCTTGTTTTCTATCCTCGTCGAAATTTCTGCAGCTATAGAGCAGTGCGTAGCTATCGTAATCCGTGTCCAATACATACAGGTCCAGGTTGATACTAGCTGTGGGAACAAGTCAGACTTGTTTAATCAAGATTTTTATATAATGTTTAATGCAAAAATAACGGACAAATTCGAAAAATAACATGGAGTAAAAAAAATTTTGATACAATGTTTAAACTTACCTCCACTTTCAGAGACAAGATTGACAGTCAATACCCCGCTACCATCTTCAGCAAGCGTGGCTGTTCCAGTAAACGTCTCCAACCTTTCATTGTAGATAATGCTCTTGCTCAGGGAGAACGTGTTGGCGGAAGTTTGTTCAAATATGTTGGTAGCACATTCACCGCTTTGCAGCTCTGATGGGAAACGTTCCGCTTCGTACCAGGTACCGGCAAACTGTGAATGAGAAATCAGGTCTTTTTTCTAATGAAGTATACTTAAAAATATTAAGTTTATGTCAAGTTTTCATTTTCGTCTAAATGATGCGATTTGTGATATTTAATAATAATATCTTTTGGTTGCTGAGCCATCAGATTACGGTTCCTATACTTTTTAGTTTTATCATTAAACTAGAAGTTTACGGCTGAATATATTTATTAACACTCACTCCAGCAGCGTTGAAATTGTCTACGATATTGGCGATGTCATCCTCGCACTGGCCAGGAATCACAGGTTTGCCATCAGTCAGTGGTGGATAGAAGAAGCATTCCTCTTCACCATGGCCCCACGTAATGTGGTACCTCTGGTCTAGTACTCTGATTTCACTCATGACTGAATTGATTTGATAATTGATACTGTCACTCAACTCCCATCCTCTGCTCAATTTCCAGCTATTAACTGAAATTTGTATGGAAAACTGAGTTATGCCTTGGACAGTTTGGACATTAATATATAAATAAAAAGTGAGAACAAAATTTGTTTAGATTGCGTATTGAAGAAATAAAGACTTACCTCTATAGTAATCTTCATTAATATTGACGCACGAGTACACCAGAGCATAGTTTTCGTAATCAGTATCTAGAACCCAATATGGACTGACTACTTCAACTGTAATAAAGACAGATTATTATTAATTGAATTAGTTTTATAAGCACATAGTATTTTATTCGGTATCTTTGTATATTTAGTTATAAGAAATTAATAAAACAAATTGTATCTTGAATTCAAAATTTTCCACTGAAACATTCAGAAACAACGGTCCCTCGAACCCGATCATAAATAGAACTTACATTCACCAATCGGGAACGTTACATTCAGTTTAGCACTTCCATCATCGCTCGCAACAGCTGTGCCTCTGATGGCATCCAGTCTTTGTCTATAGACTTGAGTGTTGTAGACATCGATACCTCCTTCGTCGTTTAAGGAGTATTCAGCTTTTTGGCAAGTCCCGAATTGAAACTCGAGGGGGTAGCTCTCGATGGCGTACCATTCGCCTAAGTACTGTAAATTATATGAAAATTTCTGAAGGCATCAAATCACATCATCATCAAGTCGGATTCTCTTAAACGCACAGTAAACTAGGTAGCTAATAGGATTTTTGACGATTTTAATATGAGAACGAGTAACTTACTGCAGTCACATTAAAGTTCTGAAGTACAGAAATACTCTCATTACACTGTCCTCTAAAGATGACAGCCTGATTGTTAGGTTCAGGGAAGTAGAAGCAGTCGTTTTCACTATGAAGAACATCAGTGTAGTACACATTGTTTAGAACATTGATTGAATCTATGATTTCATCCATGGCTTCTAGTACTGTCTCGTTCAGAGAATGACTACGGCTCATCTTCCAACTCCACACTGAAAAAAAAACAGTTAATAAATGAAAAAACTATGATATAAAACCATCACGTCGTTTTGTAGTCAGGGAGGCTATCAATGGGTCACCATTTCAGAAACTATAGATAGCTCCAGATGGAGAAGTTTGAAAGGCGATGTGGGATCTTTGCGATTATGTAAAGATATAAAAACCCTAAGTATGTGTAATTTTTCCAGTTTACCTTGACGTTGTTCTTCATTGATGTTAACACAACTGTAAACCAATGTATATGTGTCGTAGTCAGTATCCAAAATCCAGTACTCAACCGGTTCAGGAGCTGCAAGTCATGTTTAATCATCAGACTTTTGTATAAAAATTAGTATAGTATAAAAATTGACAATCAAATTACATGAAGTATAATAATATTACATTATGAGCACCTTTTGAAAACTAACCCTGTCTTCCAAAATGTCTATTTACGAGATTATAACTTTAATTTAAAAAATAATTACGTTAATTCTAATGTCTCATTTGTATATAACAAGGTATTTACTAGACAATATAAAAACTTTTTATATTAAAAACATTAAAAAAAAAACAGCGAACCTGTAGAGAAATTAACCAGCAGTTTTCCGTTTGCAATAACTTGAGCTGATCCATTGATAGACGCTAATGCCAAGTCGACAACCTCGGTATTATACACAATGATGGCTCCATCATCAGCTAAATCATAGTAAGCTTCATTACAAGTGCCTTCTTGCAAAGCTGATGGGTAGCTGGAGATGAGGCGCCAACGACCAAGATACTAAAAATAAAGAATACATTATTTCTTTTTTATTAGATAGGTTTTTGCTTTATTGTATTTTATCTGTTCAGTACATATTTCTTGATCTATCAGTACATATATAAATATTTCTTGATCTTTAGATTTGCTTTTGTAATTTAATTAGTTATTGAATTTATTTAATTAGTTATTTTTTAATTAGTTATTGAATTTATTTAATTAGTTATTTTTTAATTAGTTATTGAATTTTATCATCATTTAATCTTACCCTTTCAACATCAAAATTAGAAACAACAGGTATAGTTTGGTCACATTGTCCAGGAAAGATGGCTGGTTCTCCTGGTTGTAGATCTGGTAAATAGAAGCAAGCATCGTCTGCTTGGTCTACTGGCCAGAAGTAACTGTTACGAAGTACATCTATGTTGTCGATAGTACTGTCGAATAGATCGTTGTATTCTGAAGGCAGGTCCCTCGTTCTGCTGAGCTTCCAACTGTACACTGAAAATTGAAACAAAAGTTTATTATATAGATAGAAGCAGATAAAAAATGGTGAATTCCTAAAAAACGCATATTTAAGCATCTATAAACAATTAACAAATTAGTCTATGAATTTTTCATGTGTATTAAGTGGTTACCTATTTGATAAATGGATAAAATATCTAATTATACTACTAAATGCTTGTAGAAATGAAGTAGAAAGACACCTCATCTCTTTTATGATTATATATATATATTTTTTATTACGGACATTATCCATAGTGAATGATAGTAAGTTACATTTACCATTTCGTGTATCGTCATTTTCATTATCAACACAGCTATAAGCCAAAGCGTAGTTTTCGTAATCGGTGTCCAGAATCCAAAACGGTCTTGTAACGACTGAAACAATTTGAAAAATATTAATCACTCTATGGTAAAATATTATTTATATGATAATTTGTATTAATATCCAATGAAATTTGAATATTTGAAAAAATATATCATAGGATCAACATTTTTTAAATCACCTCCAGCTGGTGTAGTTAAAGTGATTGTTAGTTTTCCGGGCTCGGTCGTCGATTGACTCAAAACTGCATCACTTGTATTCAAAGTTAAATTGGTAACACTGCTGTAGACCACATTCCAAGAGTTGCCAGTTCCAAATGAGATGGTGTGACTCAAACATTCCCCTTCTTGCTCGTCAGGGTAAGCTTCTATCTCAATCCATCTGCCTTCAAACTAAAATAAATAATTATTAAACGACTAATAAGGTAGAGTCTACATGATATTAATAATTCAGAAGGTTTGAGTAATGATATAATGTTATCCATCCAAATAACAAGCGAATTAATAAATATTTCTGTATTTTTAATTAACAAAATTGTATTAATCAATCGTGTACCTACTTAGTTAGAGTCACTTTCGTGTCAATGGCCAATTATTGTTGTCATGCAAATCTGATACCTATATAAATTTCTCGTATATAAATTTAAGTTACTGCCTAATAATCCTCCGAAACGACTTAACCGAATTTTTTATATAATATTCAGCAGGTCTGAAAATACGTTTTTAACAAATTTTTATACACTTAAGCGATAAGGGTGGTCTAGACGAGCGAATTCGGGACTGGAAGGTTAATATAAAATCTCACCCTCGTTATGTTGAAATCGCTAACAACAGGGATGTTAGCATCACACTGTCCTGGGAAAACCACAGGTACGCCTTGGATCGGTTTAGGATAGTAAAAGCAACCTTCAGGACTCTGATCACCGACCACGTAGTACCTTTGATCTAGAATCTCAATGTTGCTCATAGTTTCATTGATAGCTGAATCAGCTGCCATGGGAAAGTCTTTTGTTCTACTGAGCTTCCAACTCCACACTGAAAGTAAATTTCTTAATGAGAGTATAAACTTCTATAGTATATGTAGTAGACAAAAGGATCTTATAGACATTGTCATATCGTCAATTTCGCTCATACAAGAAACAAAAACGCTTTATTCCATTACCCGTTATGTAGTTCTAACGTGAAGGGTAACGGAATAATGCGCTAATATCTTTTTCCTTCTTGAGCTGGCAGTTTACTAACGAGTTTTTGCATAGCTCTCTCTCATGTGGCTACGCTTAGCTCTTGTCTATAGTTTTCTTTGACTTTTATGACAGGATTAATGCCAGTAATTTCTAATGTCAAAGGCAAATTCGACAACATTTTAGCTGTAGAAGAACATGGTAGTTAATAGACAAAATATATTAGATTTCAAATAAATTTACTTACAATTTCCTTGATTCTAGACAATATCACTGTATGAATCTCTAATACACATTGTCAACTTACTTATTATTTTGTTAATTTTGTATATATGCTACTTTTAATGATGTTGGTAATTTTTATAGTAAGGAATAACGCTAAATTTTATCTTACCTTGACGATATTCGTCACCCTGGTTGGCACATGAGTATACTAAGGAATAGGACACGTAATCGGTATCTAGAATCCAGTAGTCTATAGTCACTGTAAAGAAACATACATTTTAAAAACAAAGTCGTTTACAATTGTTTAAAAATAAATAATATGCGCTAACTGAAAAGAATAATTACCTTCTGGTACACTTGGGAATGAAACTACCAGCTTAGCAGGATCTTCTTCATTGATATAAGCAACGCCATTGATGGTGCTTAGCGTTTGGTTGATGACTTCAGTGTTGAAGACTTCGATCAATCCATCGTCCAGGGCGTAGTAAGCGTTATTACAAGTACCCACTTGGGACAATGAGGGGTACGACTGAATGGTATGCCATAGGCCGAGATACTGGAAAAATATTTGTTATATTTTATCAAAATACATATAATTTAGGAGATGCCGTGTATCTGTATCTGAATTGATTATTTTCAATTTTTTTTATATGTTGGAGTGACGGGAGCAGGTAGTCCTCCCCCTCTTAGACCCCACGTTAGCCCTCATATTATATTTTAATCTGCTATGTACTTACACCTGCAGCGTTAAAGTTCTGAACAACAGGAATATTCTGATCGCACTGTCCTCTAAATACCACTGGTCTACCATCAGCCTCTGGGAAGTAGAAGCAGTCTTCATCAGATCTGTTGACGGTTTGGTAGAACTTGTGGTCTAACACTGTGACGTTATAGATGATTGCGTCAATGCTAGCGAGAGACTCCTCTGGTAACGTCTCGTTACGGCTGAGGATCCAGCTGTAGACTGGAAAATGGTAAAAAATATTGTTAATGAAAATACGTTTCAGTATTATGTTAAAAATATATATATTGTAATTATTGATGCGTTAAGAAATAAGTTTTATGTTATTAGTTTACAGATTTATTGTTAGAGTTCAGGTGTAACGTTAGTAAACATAATATCTAGAGAGAAAAAATAATTACCAAGAGAAGTACAATATTAATTTGTCATTTAATGGCCTATGAAAAAAAAAAATGCAAACGCAGTAACGAGAATAAAAGATAGATTACTTATGTGATGTATAATGGAAAACATTGAAGTGTACTTACTTCGTCTTTCTCTTTCGTTTAGGTTGATACAGGAATATACTAATGAATACGTGGTGTAGTCGGTATCTAGTATATAATATTCGGATTGTATAGGATCTGAAATTAAAATAAATAACTATTAACTGTGATGGACAGAGTAAGAAGTCAAATATAAGACTTCAACAAAATGTACCAGGTACCTAAAAAGGCCAACTTTAGTAATAAAATTATTCGATGGTGTATAATGTGTTCTTTGTACAATAAAGACATTAAAAACAAAGAAATAGATAATTGTTGTAAGAAATTCACTGTAAATCCGATCGAAATAATCTATCTATGCGAGTAGATGTGTTGAGCAGATGTTCTTTAAGCGGTGTAAACATTTGTGATAACTTACTGCCAGGGAAAGTAACAAGCAATATTCCAGTTCCATTTTCAGAAGCCAGAACAGCTGATCCTGTAATAGTATCTAATGTCTTGTCTACCACCTGCGTATTATACACTTCTACTGTGTCATCATCTAGGAGAGTGTATGTGGCGTCGTTGCAGGTTCCATCTTGAAATTCCGCAGGGTATGTCGAAAGTAATCTCCATTTGCCAGTATACTAAAAGATAAGTTTAATTATATTAACTAGTCTAGTCATAGTTACCATGATACTTAGAAAATTATGCTTATGTATCTAAATTCTTTTGTTTGGTGATACCTATATGTTTTCATCGTTATGTTCAAATCTGAGAGGGTTGTGTACTATAGTACAAACTCTTTTTAGTTTAGACACCAGTATCTGTAATATCTGAATCTTACCAAATCTGGCCTAAAGTCTTGCACCAGAGGCAAATCATATTCACATTGTCCTACAAGAACCACTGGTTCCCCAGGCTCTAAGTCAGGGAGGTAGAAACATGCACTTAGAGATTGGTCGATTGTTTCGAAGTAAGTGTTGTTGAGAACTTCAATAGGAAGCATAGCAGCTTCGATATAATTGATAGAGTCTTCGCTGAGACCGTACGATCTGCTAAGTTTCCAACTGTACACTGAAATAAATAATATTCATTTTTTATCTCTTATATTCACGAAGAATTCATTTCACAAGACATTCTTTCCAATCTTAAAAATATCAATTCCAATAAAGATGCCAAGAGATGATTCTAAGAAAAGTATATTTCGTCTTACCTGCCCTGAAATCTTCATTTCGTTCAACACAACTGTATGCAAGAGCATAGTTCTCATAGTCGGTGCTGACAATCCAGAATGGAATTGTTATAACTGAAAACAAATTTAAAGTTTAGATAATTTATCAATCGTTTAATCTCACCTGAGTTCTAAAAACGAGCAGCTTAATATATTAAAGACTCGAACGGTCATGTTTAGCTTTATGATGGTACATAAAATAAACAAGCTTGGTATTATTATGAAACAAACCATAAACTTACTCTCGCCATCAGAAGTAATACTGATAGTCAATCGCGCACTATTGGCACTATCAGAAGTAACAACACCGTTGGAGACTACAAGGCGGTGATTCACGATTTGTGAAGACTGCAGACTTAATGTGTTGTCTCCCGTGTATTCGTATTCGTGACTGATGCATTGCCCGCCTTGCTGGTCTTTAGGGTAGGCTTCCAATTCAAACCAGGTGCCGGCGAACTGATATAATCAAAATACTTAATTATTTGATTTTCATTTACCTTTCTTCTACCAATCCCCTCAGGATTGGTAGTAAAATGGTAAAAAAATCTGAATTCGGCTGACGTGCTATTGAGTAGATGTAATCAGCGTTTTGCTTCATATCTGACCCAAAAATATTTCTTGACCACGGGCTATAACCTCATTAACAAGGTAAGTATTTTTTGCCGGCAATTTTGTATATAATTTCATATGATCTTCCAGCGACATAATTAATTTCAAAAGAAACAAAATCATAGTTTGCAATGTATAAGTTTTACTTATACAAGAAGGATAAAAAAATTAAATTGTTGCCAAAATCATTGACAAAAAAAATCAACAGCTACATAAGAGGTTTGCAAAATAGAAAACACTAACCGCGGTCAGATTGAAGTTTGGCACTGTTTCAATATCTCCACACTGTCCAGGAAAGATGACCACTTGACCAGGCACAGCTTCAGGGTAGTAGAAACAACCTGTTAGAGATTGGTCTTCTGTCAGGTAGTAGCTGTTCTTGAGGACTGGGATCGTGTCAATTATATCGTCCATGAGAGATAATACTGTTGTATTAAGGGACTTCGTTCTGCTGAGCTTCCAACTGGTGACTGAAAATAATAATGATAATGAATTTATTTAGACACAAATCACACAAGTAGTTGTCACACACTTGTATGGTATGGGCTAAGTTAACGATGCTATTTATTATAATTTAGACATATGTATATAAACATCCAATCACGAGGAAAAAATCATGTACTCTGACCGGGGTCCGAACTCTGAACATGACTGGCAACAGAAATCGTCATTATTTTAGCTTAAATCTCAAAAGAAGGATGCTTTGTGATATAGACTATGGTTTTATAATTTACCTGCTCTTTCATTATTTTCCAAATCATCCACACACGTGTATACCAGAGAATATGTTGTGTAATCCGTATCCAGTACCCAGTAATCAGTTGTGGTTGTTACTGAAATAAAAATAATGATTTTAAAAGACGTTTGAAATCTAAACATCTATGCATATTATCTACATAAAGTAAAACTGGAAGTGTAACCAAAAACAACTAAAATGTTTATTTTGAGTTGTGTTTCATTACGCTTCCTGTTTTATTATTACTTACGATTAGTTCCTTCAATGGGGAAAGTGACTGACAACTTAGCAGCCTCAGAAGCATTAACCACAACAGCAGTACCCTCAATAGTGAGAAGTCTTTCTCCAACGACCTGAGTGTTCCGGACTCCAATATTACTGTCATCGATAAGAGAATACTCGGCGTTGACACATGAACCGAATATGAATTGGGATGGGTAAGATTGGATGCTGTGCCATATTCCGAGATACTGAAAAGAAGTAATCGTTTCAAGATTTTATGAATATAAACATCCAATCACATGAAAACCAAGATCAATATCATTATAAATTGTTGTTGTAATACCTATATATATCATATGTATTGATATCATTGTCATTTTATCTTAAATTAAATAGGTATCTAAAAACTGATCTTTGATCAGTAGGGCAAATTCTATAAAAAATGTTTTTAAGGATGATTTTTGGATAAATTTTAATGAACAAGAACAGACAGATTTAAAATACGCTTGTATAAGCGGCCACTATAGGAGATATATAGGCCAATTGACGAAATTCTTACGTTACAAGTAGACAAAGAAGTTAAAATTAATATAGGTGTACAGTATTTGATAAATTTGCATAAAACAATTTAAGAAACTTACTTCCGCGGGATCAAAGTCAGGCATAACCGGGATACTCTGATCACACGGTCCTCTAAAGACGACAGGAGAACCATCAGGTACAGGGAAGTAGAAGCAGTCATCATTACTTCTTGGAGTATCTTGATAGTACCTCTGGTTGAGGTCTCTGAACGAGTGGAGAGTTTCGTCAATCAGGGTTTGGGTTTCACTCGTTATTTGCGGAGACCTAGTTAGGATCCAACTGTAAACTGTCATCCAAAATTATATAATTTGAGCTATGAACTATATTTTCATCATATATAATGCATGCAATCATAGATCGAGGCGAGGAGAAGGTATAATTAAAGAAATTTTATCCAAGTAACTTCAAGCGACAGTAGTGATTAATTTTTGCAGAAACAATATATCTATAAAGCAAATCAGAAAATTCAAGGTTAGAATAGGCACAACAATATGATAAATAATACTTATAGGTAAAATACAGTTCAAGAAATACTAAAAGAAAAATACGAATTGAACATAATGTACAATCAATCGCATGTCATGTATTGTCAAGCATGGATCTCTATGCCGCGGTAATAGCGGAGAATTAATAATAAATTAGGATAGACGGATCTGCTATTGTCTGTACAACAGTATCGTCAAAACTCACCTCTTCTCTGATTGGTTTCCGTCAAGTTGAGACAAGAGTATGACACAGCAAAGCTATTGTAATCTGTTCCAATTATGTACAGCTCTTGTTCTGCCACAACTGAAAATTAATGTTTCGTTAACGATAAACTCAATTTTAAATAATATGTCTTGTGATCTGCCTTTGTTTATACATTTTCATTTATTGATTGATACCTTGGAATGTAACTATAATATTTATGTAAAAAAAAACGTTTTAGTCAAAGAGTTTCTAATAAAAGAATCATTACGTTCTGGCCCAATTTCCAGAAGAACCTGGAGTTTTCCACTTCCATCAGCCCTTACGATAGACGCAGTGCCAGAGATGGTTGAAAGCGTTTGTTGGACGACTTCACTGTTCAATACATTGATGACGTCATTGCCGAGGCTGTATTCTGCGCGAGAGCACGTGCCGACCGAGCTTTCGGAGTAGTAGCTGCCGATTTGGTGCCATACACCGATGAACTGCCAAATAAATGAACAAATGAGACATTATCGTAAATATTGCGTCACTGCCAAAGTAAGCTTCAAAAACAAATAAGTAGGCTATCCTATCTTTTTCTCCTTGACCTTTGCTACTAACAAAGTTGTTACAATAATGTAAGGTTCTTTCATTTCGTTCTGTCATTTGTCATTTTGAGATTAGAGTATTTAAGATATGAGTATTTTTTAGATTAGAGTATTTTGTATCCCGAAATTCCCTTGATAGCAGAGAACAAAGAGAAAATTGGAGAATTTTTTTGAAAACTAGATGATGTTATTTAATTTTTAAGAAGTCTTCAATGCTTATCCTTAATTCATTAAGATAATAATATAATTGTAAGTAATATTATTTGTAAAATATGATATAAAACATTAGCAAATGAAAAATTGTTTCGTCAGGAAACATGTGTGCTAAAGTTTCTATTTTCTTTTACCATATCACTTATGAAGCTATCTGAAACTGCACAGCATAATATGTGTATTAAAAACAAAAACTTACATCTTCAGGCTGAAACCCAGGCACAGCAGGGATGTTCTGATCACACAACCCATCTAGAACCACAGGAAGACCAGGATTTATCACAGGCAGTTCAAAACATGCCTCTTCTGAATGATCTATCTGCCTTAGGTCATTTAGAGTTATGCCGAAGTTGCTGTTCAAAGTGAAAATAATCAGTTCAGTCATCATTTCTGTTAGCACGGCATCTTCTCTTTGCAGGAGGTAGATAGTCACTGCAACGTAAAACATCTTATTGAAATCACTCTATGAGGACGAATAGAAATATATTAAATGGCTAGTTTAAAAGCGGTAGCGGTCCAGTGATTAAGATTTCCTCCTGTGATACATAGTTTCCTGTGGGCGAAGTGCGGGTTTGCATTTCACTTCTCACCATCGAATCGATTCGAAGTGAGACGCAGCGAACCAATAACATTGCAGTGTAGTTGTCGTTGCGTCACAATGGCGCGTCTGGTTCGAATCCCACTCGTGCTATACGAGTATATACCAGCTTACACACCATCTGGCTTTGTATAGGAGTTTTAAATGACCACCATTGGTTTCCGTTTAAATATTTATCTAGTGAGTTCTATGTGTTCAGCCTTTTAATGGCGGTAGTAGTATAAGTCATGCATATGGCTTTTGGTGAAATCTGGCATCAGTGTCATGAACACTGAACGACTGCGAACTGACGAATGAAGAACTTAAATATCTTACATTTAGAAGAAGTAAGATTAAACGTACCTTCTCTATTCGACTCTCCGATGTCAACACAGCTGTACATGAGAGCATAAATGTTGTAATTGATAAGAAGGACGTTTATTACCACAGCTGAAATAAAACAAGATAGTTGTGAGACACGTGTAATAATAATACTATAGAAGAAAAGAAAAAAAAACAGCCTTTTGAGTGGTATTGTCCTAAGGGGGTGCCGAACTGTCTGACAACTAAGGATGCCGATCATGCGAAGTGGAGACGAAAAAGTAGGAAAGTGAACCCTGGTCTTCAACGCTCAACGGCTGAGGAAGAAACTGGAAAGCACTCAGATGAAATAGAGAGAGAGCTAGTGACTGTACAGCACGATAATTTACAATACTGTGTTGAAATTATAACGTCAGCGGAAACGCAATAAAGTGTGTGTTTAAAGGAACATACGACTCCCGTTGACATCCAAAGTTATGATCCCATTAGCCTCAACGCCGTTGCCCTCAGTGATGACCAAGAAGTTGCTGTCGACAGCCCTATTCACGAACGATACACCATCTTCAGTCTCAGTTACTTCGACCCTGGAACAGTCGCTGCCCTGTGTCACGCTGCCAGAACGCCGCACTTCCTCCCATGATCCTGCGAACTGAAAAAATCAATATAAATCAGAACATTATTCAAAAGTGTTAGAACAAATCGGTACATCATACTCTTTAGGATCAAATTAGTTAAAATTACTATTTTTAACATGTTGATCGCGGAGAATCGAGACACGATAGCAATTGGTTACGGTGAGGAAATAAAACATAATCCATATAAATAATATACTGCGAAAGTCTGTCTATCTGTTCTTCTTTCACGGTTAAACCGCTGGACTAATTTTCATGAAATTTGGTATGCATATAGTTAGCAAGGCCCGCTCGAACATAGAGTAGATTTTTTTCAAATCTTAACTCCCATTTGACTGTAATGGGGGGTGAAAGTTTGTGTTCCGTATTTCGCAGAATAACTCATGCAGGCCTCATATATTAATCAAAGTATTTGTTTCAAACTTCATAATCGTCATCGTAATTACTTAGTGTGAAAAGTCTTTATTATTTTAACTACAATGGAAGTGATACTATAAAAAGAATTTACCTGTTTATCAATATAAATGTAAACATTAAATTTAATGTGGCCATTTTAATGTCAACATAAAAAAAAAATTGAGAAAGAAACGTTGTTTTTCTTAATTTATACGTATATTGTACGTGGCCAAAAAGTGAAACATGCATGGTATTTCGTACTGAAGCACAAAAGTCGTCCGGACTTTTTTCAGTGAGTACCAACGAGGAGAATCAAAATCAATCAAATCATGTCAAAATTCTGCCTACGAAACAGAAAAACAGATTAAATATGAAATATAAAAAGTTAAACTTAATTTTTAGACAGACATTCCTCGTAATACCGTTAAATGACCACTAAATATTATGTCCACTTTGATCAAATCGGATTTACACATATTATTTGTGACACACACTTCAGGTGTCTGTCTCAGAAGTGTGATTTTATGTTTCTAATTTTCAATCTCCACTTTCCTGATCTGAGATATTATCAGAGCCTGGGTCGAAGGTCTTTTCTATATTTTCTGGAATTTTCTGGCATAACATTGTAGTACCAATTAATCAGTTTGGCATTTATCAACAAAATGCTATAATCGATACATTACTTGATAAAGTTAATTACTTGTGATTAGATTGTAATCTCAATATGAGGAAAGATTGTTAGATAAATATTTTGGGGTATATTTAAAAGAAATAAGTATATATTAATTTCGTCAACAAGCAATAAATAAGCTAAATATCGAAGAAATCGCACCTTACGATCGCTTATGCAATCATAAAAAATGTGACCATTGACATAATTAACCCTAGCATTAACATTTACAACAAGATTTCTTATGGACATATTATAACAAGGCCCTGTCGTGTCTGTCTGTCTGTATAAACGCGATAAACTCAAAAACTACGGATGTATTATTTTGTACGGTTTCCACGAATAGATACTGTGATTCCTTAGGTTTATAATTTATTATGATTTAACCTGAGCGAAGCCGGGCAGAGATTCGGACCTCTGGTAAGATATAAGATAAAGTTTACTAGTACCCAATTTATCCAGAATTAATTTTATTCTAATTTTAATATGAAAGTCACGAAGTCTTTGATATTTCGTACACATTTTAGGTACAAATTATGCTTTTATTGCCATTAGAGAGATCTTTTTGCATTCAACGCGCAACAAAAACATGCCCGTGCATTATAGTATACAGTTGAGGAGTTCCCTCATCGGGAGCCGATCCTGGGTTCACTATGCATTCATGCACAACACAATAACGTAATGTCATCCCAACTAAAAAAGCGTATACGACTATTAAAAATTGATTTGCATGACCCTTATTAATATAGTTACATTCATACATATATATAGAAAGTTAAATAAAAGCTCGTGAAAGTAGATAAAAGAGCGCTCACTTCAGTAATGTTAAAGTGACTTTCAACATTTATACTTTCACATCGTCCCGTTTGCAATATGGTCGACGCACTAATCCCAAACAGACCCAAAAAAGTTGTCACTAACGTTAAACATTTTAATTTACACATTATGAGATGGTAATAGTCCCACCACTTCACATAAACTATGTCGATATAATTAACACATTTTATTTTATCGTAATATAATACGTCAGCTTATCAGTTATCTTTACATTTGCATCAATTGAAATATAGGAAATTAGTGAAATATTAATTAAATGATATAACTGAACCGAGAAATGCGAGAATGAGAGAGTTATCTCAAAGGAAGTTTTCAAAACGTAGTTTATTTTACAACACTCCGGTGGTGACCACGTGAAAGAAGTACAAATAAACACACTTTCATGTTAATATACTAGCGGCCCGTCGCCGCTTCGCTCGGGTAAAACCATAATAAATTATACACCTAAACCTACCACAGGATACACACTATCTTTTGTTGAAAACAGTACAAAAAACGGTCTGGAAGTTTTATCGCATTTTACTCACAGACGCGACAGTGGGATTTATTTTATAATATGTAAGAATAGATTAAGAAATTAAATTGAAAAGACAAAAATATACTGACTTCAATGTGTTACTTAATTCATGAGTCATCATCACATAAGAAAACCCGAACAGGATAGCCACTAACACCGTGCGTCTGCGCAGCAACGCGCGCCGGACACAGCAATTGCTCGCATCGCCAAATTATCGAATCACTCTCATCCTCAAAACTTTCCATCAAGTGCGTTTGTGCTTCATATAAATGTTATTTATGCTAGCTCACATACAGACATGTTATTTTCCCTCTCTCTTTGCGAGATCCCATTTGTATTCAGGGCTGCAACGCCTCAAAGTCCGGCCGGCGTCAGCCTAAAATATGAACCTTAAAATATTGAAGATTCGGTTGTGATTTTACAGCCGTCTCTCTTGTGAAGGAGGAGGTCTTACGTTAACCCTCCTTGGGAATGCTATTGTTGTCCATCAGTTTCCAAAGTTATGTCCCTTTAGTCGCTTCGAACAACATCCACGTCAGGATATAAGGTGGTATTATTCTAGCGAGAGAGACGCAATTTCGCATTTAAAAAATGGACTCTTTCTTTAACATCGAAGCCTTATCAGTAATTGTAATATTAAAATTTTCTAAATTATTGTTCTTCTCGTGGTAGTTATCATCTGCTACCGCAGTATGTCAATCATTAAGGCGATTTCAACAGCTACAGCTGCAGCTACAGATACAGCTCTCAGTGCTTCTCTGGAACCTGGAGTAGTTTATCAGCCATGTATATTCTTCTTCTCCCGACGCTTCACTTGCTTCGGCTTCCTTCCTTGCATAATTAGCTGCAGTTCTTACTTGGGACCTCTCAATCCAGCTTCCTTCTCTTTATTAATGTTAGGAATTCAAACAATTTACCCATCCCCTGAAGTACCGTATCGTTCCTCATTTTCGGAATATATTTTATGTAGGTAACTAGTTTGTAAGAAATCCTTGAATAAATAAGGTAAAGTAAAATACCAAAAATATAATATTATTATGGATGACATCAGGTCGTATGCTCATTGGGTTTCAAAAAGGGCTTTCAATGATGCAGTAGATTAGACTCGGTGATGGCTTCACGCTCTGAATGTTGTGTAAAATGGTCGTGGATGATCGGCGATAATGCCCTTTGTACAGCAGAGATGGAGCGGAGAGAGGAGAAGCGGTGGTGGTGTAATGGTTACGACGCCCGCCTGAGGATCGAAAGGGCCCAGGTTCGAATCCTACTTGTGTCATATGAGTTTGTATACCAATGTGACTCATGTGTAGTAGTTTTCATTGACCACCACTTACTTCCGGTGAAGGAACTCATTATGAGGAAACCTGCACATTGCTTGATTTTCCACTTGTGTGTGAAATGGAGAAGGCAATGGCAAACACTGCATTATTAGTGCCAAGAAAGTTGTGTGTCTTTCATTGCACGTAATGACCACGACCTTAGCCAAGAGGAATATGGCTATGAAGAGAGGTTTTACAGTAATCGTATTAGGATTTATGATTGTGACGGCTTCTGATGGAAGTCTAATTAACAGGATTTCCAATTTACTGTTATACATACTTATTTTGTACTTATCAATTACGGGCTAGGTAAAGACCTAATCAAAGCCTATTAAGTTCAGGGGCATCTTCAATCATAATAACGGTTGTCTCATACTATATTTGAGTCAGATTAGTATACAAACTCATATCTAGTAGCCTTTCTAATTAGAAAGCCTAAATAATATTAAGTTATGTGCAAAATCCACCGAATAATCGACATGATATCGATAAGATTCCATAAGATAGGAGCAGCATTCTATTCACAATCTTCAAGCAAGACTGTTCGATCGCAACAATAGGTCATCTAGAATCACATCGATTGCTCTAGAACTCTGCAACTGAGCGATTTCTTCAATTAACTAATCCAACGAAAATTGAATAACGTCCGTGACCCCCACGGCTAGTATATAAGGGTGGATTTGCGTCCAGAATAGCCAGTTTACCTTTGACTCCCGAGGAGACAGGTTGGCAGATAGGACTTAATATTATTAAAATTAAAATGCTGCGTTTTTTCGTGTTGGGGCTCGTCGCGGCCGCTACGGCCAGCGTCGTCCATGAAGGTGGCTGTCCAGACATCAAACCTGTGGAGAATTTTAACATCTCAGCTGTAAGTTTTCCTTTTTTTTATATTACTAGCTGCACTTCGATGGGAGACGCTCCTGTGGGAAATGGGGAACAGCTTCATGGTCAGTGATTGTTTTATTTTCTTTCAAAATACTTTTTCAATTAAAATGCTGCAAAGTTCTTTTGGTGTTATAATCCAAAAGTAGTAAAAAAATTAAGAAGAAACCATCGCTATGATACTATGAAGATCAGTTTTGATGGAGAACGTGAGAGACTTGCTAAGCAAAATAAGTGTTAGGTAATTAAATTATGGGCATGCGTTTCAAAAGATTTTGTATTTCAATGTTTGGATTGGCACCATAGCTCATCAACGGGTGAACCGATTTGGATGCGGTTTTTTTATTTGATAGCTATTTTTTACAGTTAACAGGTTAACAGTTGTATGGCGGATGGTCTAATTTAAAATCTGGTATAGGCTTCATCGCGAAACGTTGCTTAGAATCCGAGATATTGACAATAATAACATTGAGCGGACGCACGAAATGAATGCGGGCGAAGTCGCGCAAAATCGGGGTTTTCATATCATTGTTTGACACTAACAAATTTATGACTGTGACGTTCCATGAGATAAAAATCCTATAGATGCGCATAAAATGTTGTATAAGCGAATGCCCCCCAAAAGCAGCAAAGGAACGTCCCGATTTTGGCGGGACCTCCTGATTTTTGACTCAAAAATGTACTGTTCCCGCGCGGGCTTTGTCCCGCTTTTTTGGATTTGCAGTCAGAAGCAAAAAAAAAAGAACACGAGATCGGCTTACTTTTGTACAAATCTATAAAATAGGTTTAATTTAAATTTTCAATAAAATTTAACATTTGTGTTCTTATTGAACACGTGAAAAAGATATATGTCCCGTTTTTTTACCTAATAGTTTTCAAAATCCCGCTTTTCTCTTAAAATGAACCTGGCAACGCTGTTCATAAGATTCCTTTTCTCGTGGAACGTCTCGTGGAACGAATATGTATTCCGAGTTTATCGCGTCAACAAGCAAGCCTAAGGAGCTATTTAAATCGGTGCTCTGAACGACATACCTCGAACAGTCTACCGGTTGATCAGAATTGACCTTGACATTGTATAGGAAACCAATTGGTGGGTTCAGATGACCTTCGCGCGTCACCAACCGTGAGTTATCTAATTGACCGATTATCGCCAGAACGATCGACCGTTTAGTCAACAATTGAAAATCCAATTTTTCAATCACAAATTGTACATTCATCAATGATGATGGCTTTATTTTATTAATTGTGGCCTGTGGTCCCGCTACCACCCTATATCCCATAGATGTCGTACGAGGCAACTAAAGTCTTCACAACTAATGGCAATAATATTATTCCCAATAAGGGTTAACATGCATGCGACCGGTTGTAAAATAATAGGCAAATCTTCAAAATTTTAAAGTTTATTTTTATGCTGACTCTGGGCTTCGCGGCGTCGTAGCCCAGAAGATGAGTGGGTGTGATGGTTTACTTTGTTAAATTTAACCTTGGGGAATTTATCCTCACACTTTAGAACCCAAAATGTCGCATACAGAGTAAAAGTAACTTAGTCCTTCTTACTATCTGAGGTTGTGGAATGTATGCCCGCCGTTTCCCTAGGGAATACAACATGGAGATCTTTAAAAAGAGTGCGAAAATATTCATTCAGGGCCGGATAAACTTGGTGTTGCAGGGGTCCAGCTGCGGTGACTACTTCCCATCAGGTGGGCCGCAAGCCTGTTCGCTTGCTCAGTATTTAAAAAATGAGACCAATATTTTTTTTATGAAAAACAAAATGAAAACAGTTTATTTCCACGATGTAACAAATATGCGTAAATTCTGCTACGATTATAAATGGGAAAGTTTGTGAGGATGTGTATGTATGTTTTTTACTCTTTCACGTAAAATCTACTCGACCGACCGAAATTCCCATGGGAGCGTAAGCCCGGGGGCGCAGCTAGAAATATAATAATTAAGTAATATGAATAAATAAGGTGGTGTTTCTAGGTACGACTGTTATCAATAATATTGATCTAATGATAATAAAATAATAACAGCATGTGATAAAAAGTCCAAGCGTTATCAGGAATCAGTAATCGTCATAGGTGGACGATTCTTGGCTGTTGGTATTTTAAATGTATTGCTCGTGATTTACCAGCCCTAAATAAATAATCTTTGTCAAATACCGAGTATAATTCTTTATAAATATATACTCAGACAAGATCCTACAATAGGTATCATATTTTAGTAGACATATTTATATAATGTTTTGTGGAATATGGCGTGTGTTATTCCGCCCTAGGAAAGGACCACTCCATTTCCACTCGTGGAGGTAGTACGAGGCGATTAAGGAATAAAGAGCCTAGGCAGCTGATAGATAGGTGGCCATTTGTAATATCATAGCCAATTTCTAACTTTTCAGAGTTTTTTGAAGCCCTTTTTTTAGTTGAAATATATAGATATAATCTGTCATCGAACGTTTTGCTGGAATCTTCGAAGCCCAGAGAAAGATCCAGCTAGAGTAATATTTGGCTAAATAGTTTTCTCATTCTATGTTACAGTACGTAGGCACCTGGTATGAAGTATCAAAAACGCCCAACCTGAACGAACAGGGAGGGAAGTGTGGCCAAGCTGAGTACAAGCAAGAGGGGGAGACGGTCAAAGTGAAGAACTCCCATGTGGTAGACGGAGTCCAGAAGTACGTCGAAGGTACAGCCAAATTGGCTACGGATGCAAACAAGAGTGCCAAGTTGGTGGTTTCTCTTAAAGTTGGTGGTAAGTAAATTATTAAAGCTATTCAAGAGACCAGCTTTTGCGTCTCTATATTTCCCATAGGAGCAGTTAATTTTACAGGATGAAACGGACCCTATGTTCTTTTCCGTAATTAAAACTATATGTTTGCAAAATTTCAAGAAGTTTGGTTGAGTAGATAAAGCGTGAAGACGTAACAAAGATATAAATAATAAAAAAAAAAATTCGCATTTATAAATTTAGTTACGATAAACAAAATCAAAATCAAATCATTTCATTCAGAAATTAGGCCTTCACAGGCACTTTTTCACGTCATATATTAAATTAAATGATATTTACCAAAGCTACAGACTACTAGCATTTCAGAACGACCACTGCTGAGAAGAAATGCCGAAAGAAACTCTATCTATAGTAAAAACTAGTGGATGAGAGATTTCATACGACATTATTGCAACATAATTTTATTATCTATTAAAAAACCCAAGCAGTGTTTAGGTTATAGTAGATATAATATAATAATATAAACCATACCACTTTCAATGGATGGATGGAGTTTAATCACGAATTTATTGAAGGATTTCTGAAATTGAAATATGGACTTCTCTCTTGGCCATGTTAGCAAAATCCAAAATTGTGATGACGAATAATACAATTAATATAATAATACAATAGCGATACAAAGAAATACTTATACAATATTCCAGCTGCTTCTCCTATCACGCTGATTATAAAAGTCAATCAAGGATGGGCAGCCTGTCACTATTTAATCTCAATTCCAATAATAATGACACTAGACAGCTAAAACTTGGGCGTCCAGTGTCGCAATTCTCAGCTCTGTCTACCCCGCAAGGGATAGACATGATAATAGATATTTTTCTGTATATTTTCAGATCAGAGTCGTGAAACACCACTGAGCGTAGTCGCTACTGACTATACCCACTATGCTGTTGCGTACAGCTGCAAGTACGACGATCAGACCAAGGCACACACAGGTAAGATCAAGTTCTTAAAGTTCATAGTAATTGTAACTCTCTTATAGTAATAATTCATAAATATTTACCAATAAATTATCATGAGGAAATTAGCCGCAGAAATTTTAATTTCTGAATCAAAATTTTAATTTTCAAACATACCTACATATTTAAATACAATTCTGTTTTATAAGTGGGCGAAGCCGCGGGTAAGCAGTGAGTTTCTTAATTTGTTTTGATTGTTTCATGTAAGTAATTGTCGAGATCAATATGAAAAGCTTTGTATGTGAATTGAGTTTTTTGCAATTTTTTACTTAACTACGACATTGTGACCTTTCTTTATAAGTTTTTTTTTATATTGATACTTACACATTTAATTTGTATTCACGGGTGATAAATCTTACATTGATAAGAACTAGTAGCTTGGCAAATATATTAATTATTAAAGATGATATAAAACTACTTCCTTTTGTTGCATTTAGATATAATAAATCCTGCCCAGTAATCGTCTTAATTCAATCAAAAAACTTATTAAAATTTGATAAGATTAAATAATAACTCTGATTTATGCACGATACAGATAATATTATATTTACATTTTGTCTTTAAAAAGTACTTAAATACATTTCATATCATCATATCTTTCCACGCGTCATCACTTTGACGTAACTGTAATTCTTGTAACTATATTATCAAAGATGCTTGCACAAATCTATGTATTATCTACACATTACTTAATTTTTCATTTATATGTACATTTATCAACTTATTTTTATATTGTATACTTTCGTCCTTTACTTCCTAGAGCTGAATCTTCAATATTTTTGTAGACTCCGTGTGTAGTAGTGTAATGCAAGCCGGTACAAGCAATGTTAAGTAAGACAGAACGATATTCTGGCCAAGTATGACGCTTATGTCCTATTTTGCTATGTTATTATCTGTTATACTAGATAATGTGACAGTTAAGAAAAAAAAAAACGGGTTGTACTGCGGTAGTGCCGGCAGAAGTGAAATCTAGAATATTAACGTTGCGCATTTTTGACGTCTTACGAATTTTCGATCAGTTTCGCAGTAAGACGCAGCTAACCAATCACAGTGTGCCATTGTGACGCAACATCAACCATACCGCAATGTGATTGGTTCGTTGCGTATCACTTCGAATCGATTCGATAGTGAGAAGTGAAATGCAAATCCGCACTTCGCCCCCATGTCACGTGTCCTGACGCGAGTTTTAACATTTTTTATTTACCTATCACAAGAAGTGCACAAGGCCGCTAAAGAAGTTTTCACTTCAAATAAATCGTATGTGTCACACTAGAGTGATAAAATAGTGTTGCATAGAGTCGGCACCAAATGTAAAGTCCAATGGAGCAATGATGATTTTTAATTCCTGTGATTTTTCATTCTCAGACTCAGCATGGATCCTCTCCCGTAGCAAGGGCCTTGAAGGAGACGCCAAGAAAGCCGTGGACAACTTCCTCAAAGCCCACACCAAGGAGATTGACTCCACCAAGCTGATCGTGACAGACTTCACTGAAGAAGCGTGCAAGTTCACCAGCAGCAGCCCAGTTACTCAGGCGCAGGCGCAAAAGAAACAGTGACTAGAAAAGAGCAAGTTGAAGACATGTTACTAGAATAAGTTTTGGTTGGCAGTTTTTTTTAAATAAATACAATTTTCTGATCGAAACTGGTATTTCATTTGTTTATTATCTTTTTTATGTCGAGTCGGAATGGCTATTATCTGCCCCTGCAAGTCGAGCATATAATTTTCGATAACAGGTTGTGGCTAGTAACTATTTGGCTCATAAAGTAGGTCTTGTTTAGCTTCATTAATTTCAACTAATATAATAATTCTAATTTACCTAGATCTAAATTCTCGAGAGCAATATTCAGTGCTATTGGGTTTGGACATCAATCACTGAAAACAATTATCTCACTTGAAAGAATAAAATTAATATTTTTTTTTATATAAGCTTTATTGCACAACAGGCCGACTTAGTGCTAAAACTATTAATGGTCCTGATGTGAGTACATTTTTTGCAACCACATAGCATTATCTGTAGGACCTGAACTATGTGAATATATATTTAAATAAATATTTAAATACTAGATGTCACGCGGGGCTTCGCTCTTATGGGAATTTTGAGACAAAATATAGCCTACAGCCATCTTGGATAATATACCTACCTTTCAAGTGGTAAAATAATTGTTGATATTGGTTCGGTAGTGTTTTCTCTTTTTATAATAATAGTATAGATAAAAAATAATATTTTCTTACTATTACTTATTCGGACAAAACAATTCTGGACCTGACATTTTAATTGATAATCCCACCCGATTAAGTCTCACTTTCATTTGCACGTGTTTAGCTTTACTACGTAGTAAGTAGCCGATTCCTGTCGTGACGGTACGGCCACGTCTTGAGTAAACCAATATAACGGGAACAAATGTCAGGCCGTACCATGCGGTCCTGGCATAAGGTCCAAAAAGTGCTGGCTTGAAGGTCGTCAAACAGAAAATAGAACATTCGTGCCCCCGATCTGATGACGAAGGACGGTGAAGAACCTACGAAGTAGAAAAAATAGTCGGAGAGCCTATTGGGAAAAACACTATGAATGTAAAAGGAGGAAGTTTTACGGTTTCTTTGGTTCATCAATCTTTTTTTGAGAGTTGTGTCACTGATTGTGGGCGTTGTGGTGATTAATGTTTAAATGTGGTCCGCGAGACTCACCTGCATGCGATTGTGGTGTCTGTACCAGTCCATCCACCACATTAACCATAACAGCTCTAATAGGAGATTTGGTTCATCGAATCGATTTAAGTGAAGAGATTGCTAAACTTATTTGGATTCTAAACATCCTTCCTACGAATCCTACTAATATTATAAATGCGAAAGTATGTGTGTATGTATGTTTGTTTCTCTTTCACGCAAAATCTACTGGACCGATTATTATGAAATTTGATACTCGAGTAGAATATAACCTGGAATAGAATATAGGTTACTTTATATCCCGAAATTCCCACAGGAGCGAAGCCCCGGGGAGCAACTAGTAATTGTAAGGTAAGTATAAGTTATGGATTTGTTTTTACAAAAAAAAAAAAACAAAATCAAACTCCGAAGACAATTTTTAAATCACAGATATATAACAACATAGAATCTACAAACTACCAGAAGTTAGTGGTGAAGAAATCTACTCCATACTGGTCTGTGTACGAGCAGCTTTCTTCGGTGAAATCTTTAAAAACGAAAGCGTTGCGGTGCGCAGCCAATTCCGTGTATTTGGACAGCGCGTTCTCCATCTTCTTCAAAGTGTCGCCATGAAGAGTATCCTTGCTTCGAGATAAGATCCAGGTGAATACTGAAATACAAATTACATTTCTAAATTAAGGTAAAACTTTATTTCACATATACATCACATAATGACATCAAACATGTATTGACGACTGCCAAATTGCAGGTATTGGTTTATATTATTCGACACGACGAGAATATCTATGCTTTGTCTTTGTCCTATTAAATAAAATTTCACTAAACAAATATCGAAAATATAATTATAATAGTCTAGTCTAAAAGTAAATTGAAATCACCGTCCAAAGTTTTAAATTATTATTTTGTAGCTGTTCGTAAAATTTAACAACTATGCTCCATTCCATTTTCTAGAAAACTGATCATTATTTTTCTAATCTTTATTTTTACTTACCATAGTGCATTCTCGCTTTTTTCTTTAAAGATTTGCAGGTATATGCGATTGCATAGTTATCGTTGTCCGTTGATAGAATGTAGAAAGGGAATTGCAGGACTTTGTCTGAAAATAAAAATTTATATCATACCTAATTTAGAAACTAAAATAATTTATCAGAAGAAGCAGTTTACAGTTGGAACCCATCAATATCGTTCTACCATCTGTTTCGCGGTCTCCCTCTGTGTTTACGCCCTTCTGGCACACATGGCATTCAAGTTAGATATTTAAAACAAAAAATTGTGAAAAATCCTACCAAACTTGGCTGTTTAAAAAAACTTACTAAAGGTATATCTATTTTATTTAAATGGATTTGTTATACATGTCACACATGCAATTTTTTTGTCTTCCCATTTAAGGAATGTATAATACTGTATTCTTTTTGGTATCTTCAACTGTATTTGCTATTGGGTCAAATTCAGTCAGAAACTTCTGATTTTCAAATAAAATTATGTTTTAGTTTGATTTAAGGAGTGATGATTTGGTTGATTCCCTGCCAGGGTGGCAGCAAACTGCCATCAATAGAGATTCATTGGAAGACGGAATGGCAGATTCAGCAGTGGGACAATTACAGATTAGCAAAAAAATCCATATATCAAAATTACCTCCATCTTCATGACTAACAATAAACTGCGCTTTGTTCCCCGCATCGAAAGTAGGGTCAACTCTAGCGAGGTATGACTTCTGGGTCCTGTTTCCATCAGTAGTGACGAAGGTCTCCCTCAGGGTGTAGCCCATGTTGTCCTCCTTAAACTCCAGGGTAGCGCAGTCGTAGATGGCGCGGCCATCGCTCGCGAAGCTGGCTGCGTTATACCAGATGCCCGAAAACTGGAAATGAATATCAGTAATATTTATTTATTTGCCAGCTGAGTGCACAACGATGATCTTAATGATTACATAGTTAATTATAATTTAATATGAGTAATATAAATGTATTCACATAATAGAAATATCCTATATGAGTGTAATTATGTCTATTTTTTGCGCTTTATCTGAGTTTTTGTAGCTGGAATTATAAGTATGTGACTGTTACTGTCTTATTTTTACATATGATGTCTGTTTAAATATGATTTTTCTGAAGATATATGGGAGCAGCGCTGCCGGCCGCATCCAAACCATAGACAATGAGATATAGAAATTTTAAAATGTTTCTTACTAACTTATGCTAGCGGCTTCGCCCACATTAAGTTTCCGAGATGAAAGGTAATCTATGTCTTTCTCCATACTTCAAACTACATGTATGCAAAATTTCAAGAAGATTTGTTGAGTAGATAGAGCGTGAGGAGGTAACAAACTTACTTTCGCATGACTAATTATAAGTTAGGATTAGTTGAATATCCTTTTATGTAAAATACGTTTGCATGACAAAAATTACAATTTACTTGAAATCACTTAATTGAAATTAAAATTATCTACCATTATCATTTTAAAATATTGGAACATGCAGACTGTACCTACCTACATCTAATGTTAGTCATCTATACACGACAAAAAATAATGATAAGAAAACATTATTAATTAAATTGGGCATGTAAATATTTGACATTAAGTTAATAGATTTTTTTTTCATTACTATTTTATCGAAAGGATTACGATTGTTAATATCATTAAATATGTAATGGATAAATAAATATATAGGAGGATGGATTGAAATGAAAATAAAGTTTGACTTCTTCTAAATACCTTCTTCGGCTTTGGAAGTATTTTATAAATAGAAAAAATGATTTGTGATGACCAAGGACAGGAGGAAAATAGAAAGAGAAGGAATAAAAAGAGGAAGAAAGAACCTCGCGTATTAGAAATGTTGTAAAACGTTTGGGAGTGAGTAAAGATCAACTATGTAAGGAAGAGACATGTTCCGTAAATCATTATTAGAATGGGAAAGGGTAAAGGAAAAGATTAATCAAGAAATACTTGTACCTTTGTATAGTCCAGGTTCTCCTGTAATTTAACATCGGGACATTCCCCAGGCAGGGTGAACTCAGCTGAGAGAGCGCCAACAAATACCAAACATAATATAAACAGCTGCATGTTAGAACAAGCAAGCTACACGAACGTAAGATCTCGAGTGGACCCACGCGGCAATTATTCAATAAACGGACCCCTTCTAAAGCGGTATTATACTGTCGCGTAAATCATCTATATTGTCTTTTAATATGCACATCCTTAACTATTTTTAGAAATATGGAACGTTATTTGCATTGGAATTTGGTGGCCAAGATTTATAAGAATTCCTCATTTTACTCGCTTTTAGTTAAGTTTGATTGTTACCTCTTCATATTCTATCTACTCAACAAATCTTCTTGATATTTTGCAGACATATAGTTTGATGTACGTAGAAGGACACCTTTCATCCCGGAAAAATAACTGATCTTGTGGAAAATCCCGCGGGCTAAAACTAGTTTGTAATATCGTATGGTAAATAAATAAATATGTTTGTCGGGTAGATTTTTGTAACTCCAATTTGGAGGCAGAAATGTTCGACCGATGGATCTGAAATTTTGGAAATCATTTAGTTCCATTCCGGCGATTTCTTACGTTATGTGAACCCTGGGCACTATATAACAGAAATTACTAGTAGTTTACGAAATAAGTGAACTACGGGTCCAAGATTTTGAATAGCGGAACACCTAGGAGAACCACTTTGGTTTTCCACGGGTCAGAAAGGCCATTGACAAGGCATTATGCATCGAGCTACAAAAAAATCGAGCAGGTATATTTTTAAAATACGGTATAATTCGGAACTAATGTAAACGCGTCTTTCGTAATGAGGTTACCGGGTTCAAATTCATAAAGGAATCAATATTGCGATAAACAATTCGTCGAAAGTGATAATAACATTTGTTACTAAGAATTGTTATTATATTTATATAGGACAACAACAAAAAGCATGCGAAGTCGCGATTATAGCTATATAATCGCGACTTCGCCTGCTTTTTGTTGTTTTTTGACATTTAGTCAAAAAACACCAAGTATGAAACTTTACGATTATGAATATTTAACATTGCATTTACACACCTACTTTATATGAAGAAAACAACTGTATTTTCATATCTTTGCTATAGTTTTTTTCTCACTTCTATGTCTTACTTCTAAAGGTATGACGTGGTATGTATTACGTAATTATGTACCTAAATGGAAAAAGGTACTTTGTTGTTTAGTCGCACCCCATCATACCGTATCGTATCGCTTCGTATTGTATCGCTTCGTATCGTATCGCTTCGTATCGTATCGCTTCGTATCGTAACGCATCGCACTACTTCAGAGAATTAGCACGGCTTATAACTAAAATTATATAGCTCCTGCTAGTTACATTCTTCCGTTCCTTTTCATCGTTTATAGTCAGCTTTTCCTCGTTAGTTAGTAGTTGTAAAAATATATTGATTTAATCTATTTGTGTGGCTATTTACAAATAAATCTTCTTAGAATTAAAGTGATTTATCTGGCGTCACAACATTTGCAATTTGAACTGAGATAACCTATAAGTTGTTAACTACTGAAGTTTATTTGTATTGAAATCTCAGAGTGCCTTGGTCGCGTTCATTATGTTTAAGATTGTTATATTTTGTATAAGTTTGTATGGTGCTTCCGCCTATTTCACTTTACCAGACAAATGTCCAGAAAATGTTAATTTGCAAGAATATTTTAGACTTCAAGATGTAAGTCCAAACCATCTATTTACTTACGAGTAAAATTGTGTTTATATTGATGTGAATGGGGTCAAATAAAAATATTTATAGGGTTAAATAACATTTGATTTATAAAAACTTTAAATTTGTGTAAATTTGTAATTTACCTGCTAGTTAAATTGTTTATTTATTAAACTTTATTCTTTCAAATAACTTACTTACACCTTTGAATATATAAATAATATCCGAGATAAATTTAATGCCAGCTTTATACTAGTAGCGGTAGGTAGCCGTTAAAGACATGTCAGAAACCTTAGGTGACAAATAAAATCTTAGACCAGTAGTGTTACCAAGTAAAACATTCGAAAAGAAAGAAATACTATCGGCAAACAGTTCGCCGAACTTTAATGGCTTCGACAAATTGAGTAACATTATTAAATTTATTTTCCAGTTTTACGATACCTGGTACCAAGCCTATCATTTCGCGAGTGACGGACAACAGAAGAACAACTGTTCTACGTTAAAGTTACTCAACACACCCACAGGAATCTACCTCAACCAGTCCAGGGTAGACCGGGGTTTATTTCACAGATACAGTTTAGGGAAACTGGAGATACCTAGTGACATAGAGAAGGGATCGAATTTGGACATCACATTCACTTATCAGAATGCTCCTAGAAGAAGTGAGTTTTCCTTTCCTATATTCTTCCGTATTCTCAAGGCTGAGGGTTACCATTATGTGAGATATATAATGAATTTCTTCGCATTCTTAATGTAGTCGTTGGCCATTGCCTTCTCTATTTCACACACTAGATGATAAATCATCGACTAGAATGTATGTTTCCTCAGAATGTTTTCATTCATCGGAAGCAATTGGTATACCTTTCGGTCCATAGTCGTGGGCCAACACCGCTTCACAGGTGACGGTGAGTTTTAGTAGTTATTGGTAGCTGATGGCGATATACGTTAAAAGTTCTACTTCGGTATTGTGTGGTTCCGTCCTAGAATAGGACCATATATCCTCTCGTGGATTTTGATTTGGACGAAGCGATTAAATTTACCCATTACATAATTAACCCTAATTCAAATATAGACTACCGTGGGAGGAGTCGCGAGCAAGCTAGTTCCACATATGTACGTACACATCTATTTTATGATTTCAGTAAAGAATAGAAGATATCCATTCCATATTCTGGCCACTAACTACCACCATTACGCCACTGTGTACACGTGTCAATACAGCCCACTCATCAACAAACATTTCAGTGAGTTTCATCAATTTATTTCGATAAATATAACAACATCTAAGTACAGTTCTATCTTGAAATAGATTTTAATAACAAGCTATTATTCCTGTATTTATAGTAACATGTCAGCAGTTTCTGTGATTGCGACAAATCTTTGTCAATAATTAGATATTTCTGTGTATTGTCCATTATTATCTGAATTAATTTCGAAAATACCTTTTGATTTATCAGCGAAGCCCGTGGCTGCACTATATTAAAAATCTAAATCAAAGATAACATTGCAAATTTTGTGCCTATTAAATATTAAATATATTTTGGGTAATGAGTAAGAATTATATTATCATCTGTAACTATTTTTAGTGTCCTTTCTCTATTGGCCACTGAATTTCAAAAATCCTAAATTTGCCTATTATCAATTCACTATTTATGTTTTTTCAGTATACGTATGGATATTATCAAGGACACCATCACTGAACGAGGTTTCCAAGACATTGGCCATCAAGCCATTGAGTCAGATTGGTGTAGACCCAGAGACGTTGGTAAAAGATGACAACTCTAACTGCGCACCGAAGTATTATTCCGATGAGGAGACTGAACCCATGACATTTAGATACCCTGTACCCATTTAAATGGGTGTAATACATGTATTTGTTATATTTTATTTTTTATTTAACAAATAATCGGTGGAATTAATGGGCTTTTCACACCAGTCAAACGACGGATAAACGGCAACTGCAAAATGAAAGTATACCGAAGACCTCACTCTAAAAAATAGTAATATTTTACTATTTTTAATAGTTAGAATTTAGTCTTTAAATCGATACGATCTTTATAAACAATATTGTTGTTTCTACAGACTTATATATTTTTTCTTTCACAGTAAAGTTTATTTTAAAGTTAAAACCACAATTTGTTTTATAATGGAAACTTTGAAGGAAATAAGTGGACGAAAAAGATGATTTCATTATTACCAGATTAACCGATTAGACATGAGCGACTACTTGCCGTTTGATGGTGATAATAATCAAGTCAGGTGTCTTTAGGCAACTTGCGAAAAATCTGACACTGATGTTATCCACAACACACTCTATATAAAAGCATTTATTTTGGTATTCCTATATTGTCGTAAATAACAAAACGAAAGTGATATTATGTTACTTTACTTTAATCATTGTTTATATAATTTTCCATATTAACGGACTGCACATGGGCTGTCCAGTGGAAGTCACAGTCAGCTTCACTTTGAGGAACTGGCTCCAGATATGCTACACTTGCGTAAGGTATCGCATTTAGTTCCAAACGAGCCTTGTCGCGTGTCTCTGTGTCTAAGGTTGAATTTCTTGACAGAATCCAGGCTGAAACTGAAACATAAACTATTAGTCATAGTCAGAAAGGTTGTAAGAAGTGTTGTTCTTATATCGTCAAGGATAAAAGCATGCAATGATCTAACAATGTCGCCCAATACCGCTAGGCGCGGGAAAGAAATATTAGGAATCTGAGATCCTATGCTCCTACCTACTTCTACTACCTCGTACTGTGGCTGTATGGCTGAGGAAGATACTGAGAAAGCTCAGAGGAACCTGTGTCAGTGCACCTATGTTTCCATTTGTGCCCCGTGAGTTTTGATTTTAATAAATAGCTTCTATTTAAATGCATCTTGATGATCTATCTACAAAATGGAGACGGCAATCAGAATATAAATTTGATAAAAGGTATTTCATCGTTAACTCCAACGAATACTACCGACAAGTCTACTAGTCTACTACTATATACGGATCTGACCTCACGTAT